>NC_080041.1:26279514-26416843 GCF_012489685.1 Lotus japonicus | reverse complement strand
GCATTTCTCCGTCAAGACTTTGAACGTTTTCCCCAAAGGGATAAACCTCCATTCTTGAGGACTTTGCCCGGGGCTTTGCCCGCTCGGCTTACAATGCTTGGGTCCCAATGGCCATTTGGGGCCCCAAGACTTTTGCCTAGTTAATGATGCTCGTCGTATTCTGGCGAGACTTACCCAGCACATCGTTTACGGGACCGGCGATCACGTCAGACTTTCCGGGGGGTGATTCCCAAGCGTCAAAGGCCATTTGTGAAATCACCGCCACCTTCAGGCTCCAGCAAGCCCCTTTGGGGATCAAGCTTGTCCCACCTAGTGATCGCCGTAATTCTTTGCATCGATCGGCAATTCCGATCGTCAGGGAATCCCTGGAATCTTTGGTCATGAATTTCATGAATTTTCATTTTATTGATGGAGCGCCTCGTTAAAAAACTCCTTTCAGAGAAAAAGAGCACGCTTTTATTATGACTATACATTGGAGATGTAACACCTCGATTTCGGTGGCGTCACTTTAGTAACCAAAAAGAAAGTTTAAGCGGAAAAAACGTGAATATTTTTTTTCGTCGATAATATAAACAAAGACTAAAAGAAATAAACTCCCAACAAAAGATAACAGAACTAATGTATAATATAAATACAGCCCCCCGCTGTAAGTAGAAAACCACGTCACGAGTAAACCTCCAGTGACGGGAAGTAACAGAAGGTAACGCCCGTAGGCAAAGGTACAGACCAAAAGTAAAGGTTAAGTGTCCGCAACACAAACCTCAAAAATGAGAATAAGTCAGCCCAGATGGCCTAAAACAAGACCTCCTAACCCAACCAACTCTCTGTGATTCCCGTAGAGAAACCACACAAAAAGCTATAGGCGGGAAACTACCTTGCTCCCAAAAGAAACCATAACGGTCAGAGCTAAGACTCTACTCCTACACTAATCCTATCTCGAGGAGCTCACACCAGCACTAAAACCTACATGCTAGCATGATCGTCGTCCGAATCTGAATCCAGAACGACCTAGTCTATGTACACCATCCGTCCTCCTCTTGCTACCGCGATGCGCTCCTGTTCCGGCATCTCAAACCTAGTCCCCCCCGAAGGGTGAACCATCGTGAATCAGTCCGCCATAGACATCTGACAAAGGGCGTTTGTCCGCCAAAGCACACACAGAAGACGCGAGGGTCAACTCCAAAGAATTATGTAAATAATAAATCCAATAGATACAGATATAGATAGCTACTTAGGCTTATAAGTTAGAGATAGCATCCTAGGGTTGTATATTTCACAATGAATATAAAAGACAGTAATATCAATTAACATGCATCAGATAAGATTAACAATTATCAATCACACTCAGCAACTAAGTCAGTATGCATGTTGCATGAAATGATATGGCGGTTAACCCAGTTAACCAAATGCATTCCGGAAAGGGATGGACATCAAACGGATCAGCCCTAACACCAGCCACGGTGGGACCATTTCGGCCCGCGTGCCTCTTACTCCAACAACAGCGGTAGTCAGATCAGCAGTAAACCCGAAGGTCTGCCATTTCGGTCTGCTACAAGAGTCGTCTACAAACGCTCTTACACGGCATTCCGGGTCTTATGACCATTTTGGAAACCGACGAGGTCCAGAGTACGTCCTGTGTTAATACCTCATTAATGTTGCATGAATGCAGGATGATTAGTCAAACAACGTCTCCGAATCTCACTCGACACGTCGCCACGTGTTCTAGCTAAATTAATGTCTCTAAAAGCTTACCCTAAGGTAACAGTCGATTCTGCGACAAAAGACACGTCTCCACAACAACACATAACTCATGATGATCTCCAAATCATCCGACTCATCTCAATCCGATGGTCAAAACTGCTCAACGAGCAAGAGTATCAACATACTCGGAAACTATCAATTTCCCGGACTTATCCCCCGGATAGTCCAACAACACAGCTGCTCCAACAGCACAAGAGCATCAACATACTCAAAAACTTACTAGTTTTCTCAACTCTTGGACTCGACGACACTTCTCATTTTTCAAAACTTAATGTTCAAGCCCTAAACTTTCGTCTGAGTCTTTTATCATTATATTAAGGGTTTTGAGGTTGTTTAATACATTATGGAGGTTCATTATGAAATTGCTTAAGTTTCGTCTCTAATCCTATTAGTTTCAAAGATCCTATAATTCCAATGATTCCCTGGAGAAGGTCTCAAAACAAAAGGTCCATCATCACCCAAGTAATGGCCCGAGAAGTTCCCAGGTAAGCTGCCCGGGCACAATGCCTCATTAAAAGCCCTTCTTGCCTTAGACAGAACAACCCGAGTTCTTACGTGAATTCAAATGGGGTTTTTCCAATATCATTTTCAAACTCATTTTCCTTAGAGAAGGTCTTGATCCATAAAACAATAATAGGGTACGAACCTCGGTCCATCCCATGAAACTTCCTCAAAATCTCAAAATAAAATCGGCATAACATGCCCGTTATCCTCACTCTGAAGCATAGCAGATATATGTGTAATAACATAGTTAAGTCAGCACAATCCAACAATCATAAATCATGTATCAACATATCCTAATTTAAACACGTAGCACTTAGCATAAATAGCAGATATCACACATCCTAGATTAACCATGTAGCACATAGCATATGAATCATTTAGCACACAATATCAAAGCATCATGAAATCAACAAGCTCGGCCGAAGCCTCAGAAATCATTTCAGACATTTAGCAATTAAGTGCATAACACATAAATCAAGTCGAATTCGTCGACACCTAAAGCATTATCTAGTAAATTCAGAGAGTAGCCCTCACCTGTAGATTCTCCAGGGTTCTCTTCAAACGCTCCTTCACAATCCTCTTTTCCTGCTCCAAGTGTTCCTCCAAACGAATCTTTGAGCAAACGAAGCGAAGGTCAATCAAAACAAGTCAATTCGGTCAATACAACACTAACTAGCGTTAGACAAGGCTTAAGAAGCTTCGGAGTACAATATTTAAGCATGGATAGACGACAGAACCTCGTTCGCTAAAACGAGCATAACTCGAGCTACAGAACTCGGAATGACACGAAACCAGCGCCAAAATTTCGACAATCGAAAGAGCTACGCAATGGCTCAGGTCATAGAGACCCAAAAATTATTTTTGGACACGGTACCCTAAGCAATAGGTTTCGGCCACTATGTAAAATAGGGTTTCCAAACTTTTTCTTCGATCTAAATCGATTCCTAGGTATTCTTAGGCGATATCTAGGCCAAGGAAACTCTCAGAAAAATTATCGAATCGAAAACTGTCGCAGGGGTATTTTGGTCATTATTTTTAGCTCAGAATTTCAAAACTGAAATCTCAAAATGCAAATTGGATGGGGACGTCACCAACGACGTTTATGACAACTAATCCTACTAGCACTAAGCTAAGGCGATAGTTTTCAGCCCAAAGGACGAAGCTTTACCCCAAAATGGGTATTTTAAGCAGAAATTGATTCCGGCGGAAATCCGGCGACATAACGGAAAAACTAATCCGACAGAAGTGCTCTTGGGCACGTAAGGAAGATGTTTAGAATCAAAAATGAAGTATTCAGGATAGTTTTGCAAAAACCTCAAAACTATAAGCACAGAAAGACATAGAGAAAAGCTATGGAAAAAGCGATCAGAGGTAAGGATTAGCGACTATACCTCGAAACCTTGAAGTAGCAACTGTTGAATCAACGATCAAGCAAGAAATGAAGAAAAGCTCTCCTCCTCCTTCTTCTCTCCAAGCCGCGGGTTGTGTGTGTGTGTTTGTGAGGTTTTTGTTTCAAGCTTCACATATTTATAGGGAATGAAATGGAAGATATTTATTAAGGATAGGATAAGTATGAATAGATATTTATCAAGATTGGATAAGTATGAACAGATATTTATCAAAGATTGGATAAGTATGAACAGATATTTATCAAAGATTGGATAAGGTTGAATAGATATTTAGTAAACCGGTACAGTTTTGTTTAGATATCGGAGGATTTAGCTCATAGAGTTACGATAAAAATATGAGAGTGATTTCCGATTCTTCCTACTGATTCCAACGTATTTTAGACACGATATTCACCCCGCTGAATCTTCTAATTCTTCAAAGAAATATCGGTATGATTTTTGGTTTTCGAGGCTTGTTTTTAATGCTATATATAGAGGTTGGCAAAACGCGGAAAACGAAAGTTTCGCGATTCTGATTTTTCCGGCTTCATTCTCTGTGAATTCTAAGATAGGTTTTGGCAACATAAATCCAAAACTCAAAAGAGGTTTCCTAGTATTTTAGGTGACTAATGCAAAGTCGGTGTAAAACTATTTTACCCGATAAGTTACTTTTTGCATCGAATGTCGGAATAGAAAACTTCCTTCTGAAGAAAGATTGAAATCATCAAGAGAAATGGGTGTACGCGTGTGGAATCTTCATTTGAAGCTCCGAATAGAAAAAGTCTTCATCGTCGGTTGATTCTAGGGTTTTGAAATACCAGGGTTTCAGTTTCGGCAAACTTCCGATGATTGGAATCGGACGTTCGTAGATTCTAGAGTTTCGCCTCGAAACGATTGTGATATATGGAAAAAGAGAAGTTCTAACATTTCTCTGAAGATTTTTGGAAGAAATTCCTACAGTGTTCCAAGGGTGGAACATAGTCTTATTTCCTAAGGTTCTTGTCCTAGGTTTTAAAGCGATTATTAGTCGTGCTATAACTTAAATCGACTTTGGTACAATCCTTAGACTCTTCCTGAACTTTCTCCTTCATAAATTTATTCCTTTCGATAACTCTTGTTCAGGTTTTTCCTTCACGATACGTCAAGCCTAATCGTAAATGGAAATCTCTTCCACTTATTCTAAGCTTAAAAACTTGGGTCTTACATTACTACCCTCCAAAAAGAAAGTTTCGTCCTCGAAACTTAAGGATCAGTAAAAGTTCTGGATATTATTCCTTGATCTTTTCCTCTAATACCCATATAGCACCGTCCGTGTCTTTGTTCTAAATAACTTTCACTAAAACACTCTGCTTTCTCTTCGATTGTTTCACTCTTCTAGCCCCAATGCTGGTTCGACGACGTCTCAAAAGACCTTTCATCTTCCAGCTCTATGTTGTCCGGTTCGACCACTTGATCCTTTGCTTTTGTTCGTCCAAAAGACAATGATAGTGAGACAACCAATCCATCCCTAGGATAACATCTAGGTTCTGTTAAGTCAATCAAACAGTTAGTACTCATCATAAGATAGCATCTAACATGCTATACAATATGATTAAGCACTAACTTCAATCAATTTTAAGCGAAAAATCGCTTGGCAGACAATCAATTTTCACTCTTTGCAGAGTCACACAACCTAGCACAGAAGACCTATTCCCCAAAGACTCCCGAAAGACTCGACAAGCTCTGATACCACAATGTAACACCCCGATTTCGGTGGCGTCACTTTAGTAACCAAAAAGAAAGTTTAAGCGGAAAAACGTGAATATTTTTTTTCGTCGATAATATAAACAAAGACTAAAAGAAATAAACTCCCAACAAAAGATAACAGAACTAATGTATAATATAAATACAGCCCCCCGCTGTAAGTAGCAAACCACGTCACGAGTAAACCTCCAGTGACGGGAAGTAACAGAAGGTAACGCCCGTAGGCAAAGGTACAGACCAAAAGTAAAGGTTAAGTGTCCGCAACACAAACCTCAAAAATGAGAATAAGTCAGCCCAGATGGCCTAAAACAAGACCTCCTAACCCAACCAACTCTCTGTGATTCCCGTAGAGAAACCACACAAAAAGCTATAGGCGGGAAACTACCTTGTTCCCAAAAGAAACCATAACGGTCAGAGCTAAGACTCTACTCCTACACTAATCCTATCTCGAGGAGCTCACACCAGCACTAAAACCTACATGCTAGCATGATCGTCGTCCGAATCTGAATCCAGAACGACCTAGTCTATGTACACCATACGTCCTCCTCTTGCTACCGCGATGCGCTCCTATTCCGGCATCTCAAACCTAGTCCCCCCCGAAGGGTGAACCATCGTGAATCAGTCCGCCATAGACATCTGACAAAGGGCGTTTGTCCGCCAAAGCACACACAGAAGACGCGAGGGTCAACTCCAAAGAATTATGTAAATAATAAATCCAATAGATACAGATATAGATAGCTACTTAGGCTTATAAGTTAGAGATAGCATCCTAGGGTTGTATATTTCACAATGAATATAAAAGACAGTAATAACAATTAACATGCATCAGATAAGATTAACAATTATCAATCACACTCAGCAACTAAGTCAGTATGCATGTTGCATGAAATGATATGGCGGTTAACCCAGTTAACCAAATGCATTCCGGAAAGGGATGGACATCAAACGGATCAGCCCTAACACCAGCCACGGTGGGACCATTTCGGCCCGCGTGCCTCTTACTCCAACAACAGCGGTAGTCAGATCAGCAGTAAACCCGAAGGTCTGCCATTTCGGTCTGCTACAAGAGTCGTCTACAAACGCTCTTACACGGCATTCCGGGTCTTATGACCATTTTGGAAACCGACGAGGTCCAGAGTACGTCCTGTGTTAATACCTCATTAATGTTGCATGAATGCAGGATGATTAGTCAAACAACGTCTCCGAATCTCACTCGACACGTCGCCACGTGTTCTAGCTAAATTAATGTCTCTAAAAGCTTACCCTAAGGTAACAGTCGATTCTGCGACAAAAGACACGTCTCCACAACAACACATAACTCATGATGATCTCCAAATCATCCGACTCATCTCAATCTGATGGTCAAAACGGCTCAACGAGCAAGAGTATCAACATACTCGGAAACTATCAATTTCCCGGACTTATCCCCCGGATAGTCCAACAACACAGCTGCTCCAACAGCACAAGAGCATCAACATACTCAAAAACTTACTAGTTTTCTCAACTCTTGGACTCGACGACACTTCTCATTTTTCAAAACTTAATGTTCAAGCCCTAAACTTTCGTCTGAGTCTTTTATCATTATATTAAGGGTTTTGAGGTTGTTTAATACATTGTGGAGGTTCATTATGAAATTGCTTAAGTTTCGTCTCTAATCCTATTAGTTTCAAAGATCCTATAATTCCAATGATTCCCTGGAGAAGGTCTCAAAACAAAAGGTCCATCATCACCCAAGTAATGGCCCGAGAAGTTCCCAGGTAAGCTGGCCGGGCACAATGCCTCATTAAAAGCCCTTCTTGCCTTAGACAGAACAACCCGAGTTCTTACGTGAATTCAAATGGGGTTTTTCCAATATCATTTTCAAACTCATTTTCCTTAGAGAAGGTCTTGATCCATAAAACAATAATAGGGTACGAACCTCGGTCCGTCCCATGAAACTTCCTCAAAATCTCAAAATAAAATCGGCATAACATGCCCGTTATCCTCACTCTGAAGCATAGCAGATATATGTGTAATAACATAGTTAAGTCAGCACAATCCAACAATCATAAATCATGTATCAACATATCCTAATTTAAACACGTAGCACTTAGCATAAATAGCAGATATCACACATCCTAGATTAACCATGTAGCACATAGCATATGAATCATTTAGCACACAATATCAAAGCATCATGAAATCAACAAGCTCGGCCGAAGCCTCAGAAATCATTTCAGACATTTAGCAATTAAGTGCATAACACATAAATCAAGTCGAATTCGTCGACACCTAAAGCATTATCTAGTAAATTCAGAGAGTAGCCCTCACCTGTAGATTCTCCAGGGTTCTCTTCAAACGCTCCTTCACAATCCTCTTTTCCTGCTCCAAGTGTTCCTCCAAACGAATCTTTGAGCAAACGAAGCGAAGGTCAATCAAAACAAGTCAATTCGGTCAATACAACACTAACTAGCGTTAGACAAGGCTTAAGAAGCTTCGGAGTACAATATTTAAGCATGGATAGACGACAGAACCTCGTTCGCTAAAACGAGCATAACTCGAGCTACAGAACTCGGAATGACACGAAACCAGCGCCAAAATTTCGACAATCGAAAGAGCTACGCAATGGCTCAGGTCATAGAGACCCAAAAATTATTTTTGGACACGGTACCCTAAGCAATAGGTTTCGGCCACTATGTAAAATAGGGTTTCCAAACTTTTTCTTCGATCTAAATCGATTCCTAGGTATTCTTAGGCGATATCTAGGCCAAGGAAACTCTCAGAAAAATTATCGAATCGAAAACTGTCGCAGGGGTATTTTGGTCATTATTTTTAGCTCAGAATTTCAAAACTGAAATCTCAAAATGCAAATTGGATGGGGACGTCACCAACGACGTTTATGACAACTAATCCTACTGGCACTAAGCTAAGGCGATAGTTTTCAGCCCAAAGGACGAAGCTTTACCCCAAAATGGGTATTTTAAGCAGAAATTGATTCCGGCGGAAATCCGGCGACATAACGGAAAAACTAATCCGACAGAAGTGCTCTTGGGCACGTAAGGAAGATGTTTAGAATCAAAAATGAAGTATTCAGGATAGTTTTGCAAAAACCTCAAAACTATAAGCACAGAAAGACATAGAGAAAAACTATGGAAAAAGCGATCAGAGGTAAGGATTAGCGACTATACCTTGAAACCTTGAAGTAGCAACTGTTGAATCAACGATCAAGCAAGAAATGAAGAAAAGCTCTCCTCCTCCTTCTTCTCTCCAAGCCGCGGGTTGTGTGTGTGTGTTTGTGAGGTTTTTGTTTCAAGCTTCACATATTTATAGGGAATGAAATGGAAGATATTTATTAAGGATAGGATAAGTATGAATAGATATTTATCAAGATTGGATAAGTATGAACAGATATTTATCAAAGATTGGATAAGTATGAACAGATATTTAGTAAACCGGTACAGTTTTGTTTAGATATCGGAGGATTTAGCTCATAGAGTTACGATAAAAATATGAGAGTGATTTCCGATTCTTCCTACTGATTCCAACGTATTTTAGACACGATATTCACCCCGCTGAATCTTCTAATTCTTCAAAGAAATATCGGTATGATTTTTGGTTTTCGAGGCTTGTTTTTAATGCTATATATAGAGGTTGGCAAAACGCGGAAAACGAAAGTTTCGCGATTCTGATTTTTCCGGCTTCATTCTCCGTGAATTCTAAGATAGGTTTTGGCAACATAAATCCAAAACTCAAAAGAGGTTTCCTAGTATTTTAGGTGACTAATGCAAAGTCGGTGTAAAACTATTTTACCCGATAAGTTACTTTTTGCATCGAATGTCGGAATAGAAAACTTCCTTCTGAAGAAAGATTGAAATCATCAAGAGAAATGGGTGTACGCGTGTGGAATCTTCATTTGAAGCTCCGAATAGAAAAAGTCTTCATCGTCGGTTGATTCTAGGGTTTTGAAATACCAGGGTTTCAGTTTCGGCAAACTTCCGATGATTGGAATCGGACGTTCGTAGATTCTAGAGTTTCGCCTCGAAACGATTGTGATATATGGAAAAAGAGAAGTTCTAACATTTCTCTGAAGATTTTTGGAAGAAATTCCTACAGTGTTCCAAGGGTGGAACAAAGTCTTATTTCCTAAGGTTCTTGTCCTAGGTTTTAAAGCGAATATTAGTCGTGCTATAACTTAAATCGACTTTGGTACAATCCTTAGACTTTTCCTGAACTTTCTCCTTCATAAATTTATTCCTTTCGATAACTCTTGTTCAGGTTTTTCCTTCACGATACGTCAAGCCTAATCGTAAATGGAAATCTCTTCCACTTATTCTAAGCTTAAAAACTTGGGTCTTACAGGAGAGTTCAGAGATATTTTTAGAGAATTTAAAGACATCGAACAGAGATTCTTCCTTGGCGCTTTCCACCTTTCCAGCCTCTTCGTCCACGATCAACTGTAATGATAGCGCAGGCTCAAACCGTTGAACGACCTGGGTAATCGCCTTCCATCCAGCTCCTCCAAGTGGTAGGCCCCTGAACCAAGAACTTTGACAATGCGGTAGGGACCTTCCCAGTTAGGAGTCAGCTTGTTTCCTGGGGCTCCTGATCGCCACTTGAGAACCAAATCGCCAAATTGCATATCCCGGACGCAAACCCTGCTGTTGTACTTGGCTGCCACGCGCTGCTTCATCGCCGTTTCCCGAATGTGTGCCTCGTCACGCGTTTCAGACAAAAGGACCAGCTCCATCGCCATGTTGGCCTGATTCTTCCCTTCAAAATCTGGTTGAGTCCGCCATGTAAAATTGTCAATCTCCACCGGCAACATGGCATCTACCCCATAGGTCATTCTAAAGGGGGTTTCTCTTGTAGTAGATTGCACATTGGTGTTGTACGACCACAGCACCACTGGAAGTTCATCCAGCCAAGCTCCCTTAGCCTCCTTAAGCCGTCGCCTCAATCCACGTAGGATTACCCTGTTTGCAGATTCTACTTGCCCGTTCGTCTGCGGATGCTCCACAGAGGCGAACCTCATCTGTATGCCCATTTTCTTGCAAAATTCCCTTGTTTGGTTGCTTGAAAACTGGGTCCCGTTGTCGGATACGATCGCCCTTGGGATCCCGAACCTGCAAACAATACGCTTCCAGTAGAAGTTGACTATCTTTGCAGAGGTAATCTTGGCCAGGGGCTCGGCCTCAATCCACTTAGTGAAGTAGTCCACCGCTACTAATATAAACTTCATTTGCGCCCTGGCGGTCGGAAAAGGTCCTACTAAGTCCACACCCCACATGGCGAAAGGCCATGGGGCGCTCATCGTTACCAACTCTTTTGGCGGTGCCTTAGACAAATCCGCAAACACTTGACATTTTTTGCACCGCTTCACAAAGTCCATACAATCCTTCCTGAGGGTGGGCCAGTAGAAACCCGCCCTTAACACCTTGCAAGCCAAAGACCTCCCCCCGATGTGGCTTGCACACACTCCTTCATGCACCTCAGACATTATCGCTTCGTATTTTTCTGGCGGTACGCATTTTAACAACGGCGTCGAAAAAACACGGCGATACAAGTGTCCGTCAATGAGAGTATAGTGGCTCGCCTCTCGCCGTTGTTCCTTCGTGCATTGCTCCACTTCCGCCGGGTCCCCCGCCAAGATAGATATTATGGGACCCATCCACGTCGCCCCTCTGTTCACACATGCCATGAGCTCGCCTTCAATGCTTGGGTACGCCAGCGTTTCCTGAATCACACTTTTGTTGTTGCCGGGCTTCCGTGTGCTCGCCAATTTGGCCAACGCGTCCGCCCGCTGGTTTTCTGCCCGAGGAACATACTCTACCACAACCTCTTGAAAAAGTGTCATCAAATATCGCACCCGCTCAAGGTACTTGATCAGATTGGGATCCTTGACCTGGAAAGTTCCCTTCACTTGATTCTCCACCAATTGCGAGTCCATTCTTATCAACAAACTCCCGATCTTTACTTCCCGCGCCAACTTCAATCCGGCGATGAGAGCTTCATATTCTGCCTGGTTGTTCGTTGCTTTGAACTCGAATTTCAGCGATTGCTCCAATACCAGATCCCCCGGTCCTTCTAACGTTACTCCCGCGCCACTGCCGCTACTATTGGAGGATCCATCTACAAAGAGAGTCCACTGAGTGTCCACCCTTTCAAACTGGTCTGGGGTCAACTCGACCACAAAATCAGCCAGTGACTGTGCGCCAACCGTGCCCCGCTTATCATACTGCAACCCATACTCAGATAATTCAACCGACCAAGCAACCAATCTACCTGACAAATCCGGTTTTTGTAACACTTGTCTCAGGGGCAAATCCGTCCGCACCTTCACTGGAAAACTCTGAAAATAAGGTCTCAATCGCCGGGCGATGACGAGGACCGCCAGCGCCGCCTTCTCAATTTTCTGGTATCTGACCTCTGCGCCCTGGAGTGTGTGACTAACAAAATAAACAATTCGATGCTCGCCATCGATCTCCTGTAGTATCACAGAACTCAGAGCGCTATCACTCACAGCAAAATACAAGTGCAGCGGGTGTCCCTGTATTGGTTTTGACAAAATTGGCGGTGATGATAGGAGTTCCTTGAGGCGAACAAAAGCTTCTTCACACTCCACCGTCCACTCAAATGCGACATTTTTCCGAAGACACTTGAAAAAAGGGAAAGATCTGTCACCAGACTTGGGAAGAAACCGAGATAAAGCTGCTATTCGCCCTGTTAAACGTTGGACCTCCTTCACATTATAGGGGCTTTTCATCTGCTGAATCTCCTTGCATTTATCTGGGTTTATCTCTATTCCTCTGGATGTGATCATGAATCCTAAAAACTTGCCACCCTGAACACCAAAAGAGCATTTCTCCGGGTTGAGGCGCATATTGTGCTTCCTTATCTCGCCAAATGCTTCTTCCAGATCTTGATGATGGTCCAAACCCCGTACTGATTTAACAATCATATCATCAACGTAAACTTCCATGTTTCTTCCCACCTGCCCAGGAAAAACCCTATCCATCAATCTTTGGTAGGTCGCCCCAGCGTTCTTTAATCCAAACGGCATGGTGCGATAGCAATAGTTGACTCTGGCGGTCATGAAAGCCGTTTTGTCCTCGTCTGCCGGGTGCATGCGGATTTGATGATAACCAGAATAAGCATCCATCAAGCTAAGCAGTTCGTTGCCCGAGGCACCATTAACGAGACCATCAATGCTGGGAAGGGGATACGAATCCTTTGGGCATGCTTTGTTTAAGTCTGTGTAATCCACGCACATTCGCCACTTTCCGTTCGCCTTCTTTACCATCACGACGTTCGCCAACCACGTCGGATATTTCACCTCCCTGATGAACTCTGCCGCCAGCAGCTTGTCAACTTCCTGTTGAACCGCTTTTCCCTTGTCCCCGCCCAAGCGCCGCCTAAGTTGTGAAACTGGCTTGACGCTTGGATTTAATGCTAATCGATGGCAGATGAAGTTTGGATCAATTCCGGGCATGTCCTTGCAGCTCCAAGCAAACAAATCTAAGTTCTCGCCCAGCAACTTTGTCAGGCGCGTCTCTTGTTCGTCCGTCAATCTGGTCCCAATCTTCAAAGTGCGATCGCCAAACTTTAGCGCCTTTGTTTCCTCAATTGGCGTGGGCCTGTTCACTCGCTCCTCGCCACGTGGGTCAAGATCCTCATCCGAAGTTTCAATTTCATAACATCTGTGCCCAACCAACGCACTCTTCTTGCCATACAGGTTGAGGCAATTATTGTAACATTCCCTCGCCGTCTTCTGGTCAACTTTCAGCTTGCCAACCTGTCCATTGCTTAGTGGATACTTGACTGCCAAGTGGGCTGTTGAAATTACAGCACAGAGGCGATTCAGTGTATTTCGCCCAATGATGACATTGTAAGATGCCACCACCTGGAGAACCAGATACCTTACCTTCAAAACCCTGGCACACTCATCTTCCCCAAATATCGTGTCTAGATCAATGTATCCTCGCACCATTACTTGTTCACCTGCAAAACCTACCAAGGTGCCCGCATATGGAGTCAGATCATTGTCAGTTAGTCCCAACTTGTCGAATGCGTCACCATAGATAATATCAGCCGAACTACCCTGATCCAAGAGTACCCTTCTGACGTTGAAACTATTCAACCTTAATTGCACTACTATCGGGTCATCCTTGTGGGGTTTTATCCCCTCAAAGTCTGCCATCGAGATTGTTATGTCAGGATGCACGAATCCGAAAGCAACTTCATGAACCGAATTGACTGCACGAACATGACGTTTTCGCGCCGCATGGGTGTCGCCACCACCGCCAAATCCTCCGGCGATGGTGTTTATGGTCCCTAAGGGCGGTCCTGAGTGTTGAGCGAACGTATCATCAGCCCCTTTTGTGGCCATAGCCGCTGATTCTTGCTTCTTCTTGCCCTTATTGTCCGTTCGCTCCTCTTCTCGCTTATGCGCTTTGTTATGATCGCCGTTGTTGCGCCACGGGCCTTGGCGATTTCCTTGATATCCCGCCCGAATTAACTTATCAATCTCCCGCTGTAAAGTCCAGCAGTCGTCCGTGTCGTGCCCGGCGGACCGATGGAATTCACACCACTTCTTGGGATTGGCATCCCGTGGTTGATACTTTGGGGCCTCTGGCTCATCCACTAGATTTGCGTCCCTCGCTCCGCGGAGCATATCCGTTAAATCTGTGTTCATCACCATATCAATCTCCTCCCGCTGGCGATGAGACTTAGATTGCCAAGGCTGGCGTTGTTCATAATCATCACGCCGTGGATACAACTGTTCTTTGGTCGGTTTCAATACCGCCTTCCCCCTATCGTGTCTTTGCTGCTTGCCATCCCCCTTATCTTCGCCATTCTTATCTTTTTTCGCGCGCTTGGGTGACGTGTCGCCTTTTTCCAGTTTCGCGCGCTTTCTTTTGAAAGCATCATCCTCCTCGTCAAGAATATAAGTGCTGGCGCGAGCACGCATCTCTTCCATCGAACGTGCCGGCTTGCGTGTCAACTTGCTGTTCAATCCTCCCGGTAACAAACCATTCTTGAATGCTAGAGCACAGGCTCGAGGCTCCTCGTCTTCTACCTTGACCGATGCAGCGCTGTACCTTGCCATGTACTCCTTCAGCGACTCTCCTTCTTGTTGGCGAATGTTGTATAGGTCATTGATCGTCACCGGCTGATTCTTATTCGCTGAGAATTGCACTAGAAATTTGGATGAGAAGTCTCTGAAATTCGAAATCGATCCGCGCGGCAAAGTCGTGAACCATGCCATCGCCGTTGATTTGAACGTTGATGGAAACATCCTGCACTTCACCGCATCCGACGCCGCAATTATCACCATCTTCGTGTTGAAATACAGAAGATGATCCTTCGGATCAGAATATCCACTGTATGAATCCAGAACTAACGTTTTCATATTATCTGGAATTGCCACACTCTCAACGCCTTCCGAGAACGGACGGAACTCAGCTACGGCATCCGCTTCTCTGCTTCCATCGTCTTGTTGCTCACGGCGGTAGAAGTCCAACTGAGCTTGTAGATGCTCATTCCGCTGCTGAATGTTGCCAATGCTGCGCATCATATGGCGCCATTGCTCCTATGTCACCGCCGGCTGTTGTTCCGGAGGAGGTGAATTCTCTGGTGAACGCTCCAGAGATCCGACCTGCGAAGGCGATGGAGGAGGTGGTGGTGATGGAGAAGGAGAAGGCGGCTGTACTCCCGCTGTTCGTATCGGAGAATCCAGAACGACTCGATGAGGCCGCCTCCTGCGTCGAGTCTCCATCTAAACCAGGAATAACGCAAACTCGATCGAAAAACGAACGTCGGTCACAGAATCTAAATCGAAAAGCTTGAGAACTGCCTGATCGTAATCAGAGATAACTTCTTGCACAAACAATTTGACCAAAAAATAAAATATCAGAACTAGATTTAAATGTGCTAGGGACACATAGTATTATATTAAATATGTTAATGGAATAATTCGATCATGGCATTAAAAACTTGTCAAGGAACAAAAATAATTCGATCATGTTTTGAATATAGCTGCCTTATTAAGTAAGATCATTGAACTATAAATTATCGTTTTCTTTCTTCATTGACACAAATTGGTTGGTTAAGAGAGAACGTGAGGATTTGAGAACTTTGACGGCATATATAATCTCTTGTTTCCCACTTTGGCAACCTTACATAACTAAAACACCGACTTTGCATGCCTCCTATTTCAACATCTTCAAACATGATGGAACCTTCTAACAAAACATGGTAGTAAAATAACCTAAGTTTGAACTTGGTCAAATGTTTAAATAATCAAATGTTTGAATTTGGTGTACGTAAACTAGAATAAATTAAAGAACGCGCACATAGATTTATTAAGATCCTTAATTTGTTTGAGATTCTACCATTGAATTAGAACAATTGTAGGACGATTGTAACCAAATAGATAGATGAAAAGATGGGATGGGGATGAAATGAGTGAGATGAAAGTAAAGTGTTGAATAAAATGACTCATTTATGTCAATAGATTACAACAGAGTCGTTCAGTTACTCCATCCGTTCCTAATTATAACCTAATACAAAAAATTGCGCTTATTAAAAAAACATTAAATGTGTCTAATTAGTGTGTTGGTTTTTTAAAAATGCATACATTCTTCCATATTTTCCCTTTGTTATTTTCTCTCACTAATAAATGGTAGGTGGTAATTAAATCTTTGGAATTGAAAACACACCATTAATGTAAGGGTTATATATGAAAGAGTAGAATAATTTTTGCTAAATTATTGTTAAAGGTCTTATATTTAGGAACTAGAAAATTTTAAAACTAGGTCTTATAATTAGGAACGGAGGGAGTATTTGATAAGAAGAATTAAAATACCTCCCCCCAATAAATTATTTCATCAATTAATCATCTAATTAAGGGTTTCTCTAAACAGAAATTTTCTATTTTGGTGTGACGACTTGTCTAATATTAAAATGAAATATTTAGAATTGCATGATTAATGTAAAGCAATCTTTTATCCTTGATTAAAAACAGGTTAATAAAAAAAGAGCTGGACATAAAGACAAAAACAGTAACCCAAATTTTGGACTCTTTGGCATCATTAGCTATGAGTTTAGGATACTTCACTTGATGCAATCTGCATTATACTCTTGAATTATTGGTTTCTTGGTGAAAGTGGCTCTACCTCATAATGCATTCTCCATTCGGAGATTGATTAATTAGAGCAACTCCAACCCACAATTTCTTATTTGGTTTCTTAACACACTATTCGGCACTATTTTGCACTATTTTACTGCCACATCAGACTTAAGGAACTCTTAAGGAACTGAAGCAGATTTTGCTCCAACCCATGATTTCTTAAATTACTATTTGAAGGGTCTCACTCGTGTCCCACCATACAACATAAATTAATAATATTTATTTTCACCCAATTTAAATTTAAAATTTAATACTAAATCAATATTTCAACTTAAAAATAATTTAATTAATATTTATACGAATTTAATTTTAATTTAAATTTACTAAATATTTAAAATAATTAAATTTAAAAAAAACCGGTCTAACCGGTTAAACCACCCCTAAACGGGCCGAAACCGGCTATAACCGGTCAATAACGGTGGGCTGACCTGCTTAGCAGGTCACCCATTATATAAACCTTCTTTTCCTCCTCACTCTCCATAACCCAACCTAGCCGCACCCTCCCTCTTCTTCTTCCTCTCCTCTTCTCCCTTTACCTGCTCTTCTCTCCCTTTCTTCCTCCTTTCTTCTCCCCTTTTCTTCTTCTTCCTTCCCTCTTCTCTTCTTCTTCCTCCTTTCTTCCTCCCCTTTTCTCCCCTTTTCTTCTTCTTCCTCCCCTCTTCTATTGAATTTCTCTCATTTCCCTTTCAGATCGAAGCAAAGAGCTTCCTTTTCACACATGCAAAGAGTTTCCTTTAAGATCGGAGCTTCTACAACTGGATTGGAGAGCTGCAGATTTTTTTTATTTTTTTTTTCAATGTAAAGTTTGATTTTTTTTCAATAAATTTTTTGTCTTGATGCTCTGTGTGTATATCTTTGTTGAATTTGAACCTCAATTCTTCAATTTCATCATTTCTGTTAATTTCCCTCTGAAAGCTGTTGGTGAATATGTGAGAGAAAATATTGTATTTTAATTAAGAAATCAAAAAGCAAAGTTTCTTACAGAAGGAACCGTGGGCACTGTTCATGAATTAAGAAACCATTAAGAAACCAAGCTCCAATGCATAAGAAACTCTAACTTGGTTCCTTAGCAACTCCAGCTGGGCTAAGAAACCAGTGTTGGAGTTGCTCTTATTTCTGACTCTCATTCACAGAAGTAAATTTCAGATATTGTGTTGCAAACACAGATAATAATGATAATTATTTGTTTCCTAAGAAATTAAAAGGATACTTATTAGTTTTCAGTTTACCAGAATAGAAAAGGAAAAAGTTAAGTTGACACTCAAATACGAGAGATAAAAAAAGAAAATTGCTGGAAATGAAATGGAAGATGATGTGGTATGAGTGGTATGTGAATATGTATAGTAAAATTACCGCAGTATAGTAATTAACAGGACTAAACCATCTTCAATGTGAATGTCAAGGATTTTGGTTTTCCTACAATAGAGTTGGTATTCAAAGGATGAAGGATAAAACTGAGTTATTTAAAAGTCCATTGTATAAGTTTTCAAAGATTATGAAAACAAAATATATTTCTAATTTCTTACACTACAAAATAATATATGCATGTTTACCATGTCACCTTATTAGTCAAATATAGGCACCATCAAGTATTGAGCTGAAGTGGACCTTTTGGGGGACAAGGGGTTGCTCAGTCCATGATTTAACCACTGTAGGGTGTGTACTTTTGCATATTCACTATTCAGATCTCTCCACACAATCAGACACAAATACACCCAGGGGTGCAAACCAAACTCATTAGTCCTTTCTTATCCTAAGTCCTAAATTTGGGTTGTCAAAGAGTTTAATCAGAGGTACAAAATCTGACTTGTATTAAACTACAGATAGAAACCAATTCAAACATCAAAGTGGTCCTGTTCCTCTTGTTTGATGTGTGTATTAGTCTTCGATGAGGCTCCTTCTTCTGCAATGATTTCTTCTACTCCATTTTGTCATCTTCTTAATTGTTGTTTCTTTACCTACAGGACCAAGGGTCACAAAAGCACACTTGCACTTCCATTATTATTTTTTTATCTAATGCAGTTGGTATTCTCCACATGAGTTAATTCTGTTAGAGCCGAAAACATTCAAATCATGGCACGTTAATTCTCCCGCGATTTTTTTTTTTTTTTTTCTATTCACATTACTCGAATTTAAGACCTTACTTAAGGAAAATCAAATATGTACCATTTGAAGGAAGAACTTGTTGGTTTGCACTTGTATAATTGACAAGCTCAAACTCACACCATTCTGAGAAGTGAAAACACCCAAAACACTTGCAAATCCATTCCCATCATACAAATTTCTTATCTCTTAACTTTCCTTTTGATCTTCTCTAACTCCCAAAGAAACATGGGCAGTGAAAATCATCACCATCATGACTTGTACCATCAGAACCTGCATATCCATAACAGAAGCACATTCCTGCCAATGCTATGTTCAAGGACATCCATAAAAAGTGTGAGTCTTCCACAGAGAAGAGACCATCATCCAGGTTCCTTCTCCATTAACCCTCTTTCCCCAAGAATTGGTTGCATGGGTCAGGTGAAGAGGGACAACAAAATAGCACAACTTCCAACCTCACAACAACATAGACTCAGCCTCACCACCACCAAAAGCAACACCACCTCCATCTCTATCTCCCCTATTGTCAAGTATTCTAAGCTCAAAAAGCTCTTCTCTGCCAAAAACTTAACCACCACCACAACTGCTCCTCCCTCCAGTTGTGGAAGGACGCAACGAGTGACCAAGGTTTTAAATTGCGGTCGTGGTAGTGGTTGTGCTTCCAGCTGCGTTGTGGAATTGCAGACAAATACTAATGGATATGGCCGCAATTGCTGTCGTGATGCCGGTGCGAGACTCCCACACTCTTCGCGTTCCGGACCGCAATTTAAATCCCTGCAGGTGACAACAGTAAGTGGTGCAGATATGTCCAGGAACAGAAACCAGAGGCGTGGTTGGATTAGTAATGAGAATGTTATTCCCATAAGCATTGAAAACATGGATCCTCCTCTCCCTGTGATCAAGGGAGTGAGAAAGTCAGATGAAGGAAATAGTCTTTGGAAAAGGAGGTCAGGTGGGGTTGCATTGAAAAGTTTAAAGCTTCCACAGATTCACCATCCAAGACATCATCTTCAGCTTACAAGTGTTTGATGGGTGATCAGATCAGACATATTGAAAAGTCTTCTTTTTTCCTATTTGTGAAATTTATACATCAGAATATTAGATATATATTCTACAAGGTCTGTTTTTATTTTGTGTTGCTTGATTTCCTGGGGTATCTCACATATGGCAGTTATTCAGAAAATCCTAGTTATATTGTATGGCATATATCAGTGAATACATCATAAGAGAATAACCAACAATGTCGTGTACTTATACAAGTGGCATGTTTTGTACTAAGAAATTAGCAAAAATGGATTTTGGTTTATGCACATTCAATTCAATTTTTCAAATATAATCTGGGAAATGACATGTAGTGGTTAACACACATCAATAACATTACATGATGCAGACAAATGTTCATATTACTGTCTTAGGGAAAGGAATGTCATTCTTATAGACCAGTACTTCAAATATTCCCTAAATGTTGGAAAATGATTTAGCCTAGGTTTGAAACAACTTGATTAAACTTATTGTATGAGAACTTGTAAATGTTTGAGTGTGATAATGAAAACAGGTTATATCCTACTTATAAGCTGTATTGATTTAATTTCATAAGCTGCTACTCACATTAACATTTGAACAAGCGCTTATACCTATCTATAAGTTGTTTTGAGTTTATTTGAATAAGTTTCTCATTGTTATTATCTTTTAACTAAGTTGTTTACCTAAACGCACTTATTTCACCAATGAACTAAATGATTATTTTTGCAGAAATTAAGTTGGAGGGTAACTGGATACTTGCTAGTCAGCAACATGCAACATGCAGTAGTAAAAACTGTGTTTGTATTTTTAGTTCTTGTTGTGAAGCTGACACGGTAAAAGTTTCCGATAATGCAAATCAAAGACATCTTCAATGTGTCGGAGAGGGCAACATGATAGCAGATTTTTCAGAGTTCATTCCAAGGAAACAATCCACCCACCAGAAAGATCTAAGTTTCTCCAGGAAAGTGGTGAAGTTAAGGAGCATGATAACTTACCAATAACCTAATAGAGATAATGAATAAAATCAACTGGACGAGTCCTATACTAGAGATCAAATACTTGGCATCCGAGGGTCAAAGATTTAATTAGCATCTGGACGAGTCCTATACTAGAGATCAAATACTTGGAATGGAGAAGCTAATTATTAGGAAAATGAACTTCCGTCTTAATGCTCCAACTCCTTATGTTTTTCTGGGGAGGTTTCTCAAGGCTGCGTTAGCAGCAGATAAGAAGCTTGAACAAATGGCCTTCTTTCTCATGCCTATGCTTAGAAGAATATGAAGCTTTAGCTTTCAAGCCTTTGTCCTTCGCCTAGATCCAGACCCTGAGGACCTCCTCCGCCCAAATTCGAGCCTTGCGATCCTCCGCCGCCCTGATCCACCCGATGTGGAACTCCTCCAACACGTCTATAAACCGGACCATGCCCCCTATCCGACCTGGTCCACAACCAGGTCTTTCCTGTGGGGTGGCCCTCGCCCGAGGCCTTCACCTCTATGTCTACCATAACGTTTTAGTATCATCAATACTCAAAGAAACCACGAGATCTGGGAATGTGTTACCAGAATTCCCACGGACGTCGCCAATGTTCACAATTTAAAATTAGCAAGAGAGGAAACTAGACTGGAACCCTTGCAGAAGTAGGACCCCTAATAACCTAGCCGCATTAGTGTATATAATGTGTACACACCTTTTACAATGTAGGCTCTCCCCTTTTATAGTGGAAAGGAAAAAAAACTTTAAATCTTAACCCTAGCTGGACTTTTGTGCCTCAAACAATTGGCTCAAGAGCCCTTACAAGCTTCTATCTAAGTCAAACTCGCTCTAACAGGATTGAACCTTGAGTCAAAAGGCCACCCTTCCAAAGGCATGAGGGGGAATGCCTTCGCCAATTCCCATTGAAGGGCGTCTCATGACCTGAATATTGATAGCTCGCCCTTGAGCCCTCCCGGTGGATTCTGCTCTCCATTGACTTATACCATTTCAAGGGGAGTTGCTCTTCACAAGCATGTACTGGATGTGGCATATTTCTAAGGAAGTGTCTGCCTAGTCCACAAGTTCACAAGATATTGTGCCTGAAGTATGGAGGTTAAGTGTGTCTTTCATGGCTTGCTAACTCTGTGCTTCGTCTCCGGGGCGGTCTATTGACCATCCCACAAGAGGGGGACCGACCTTAAATGATTCTTCATTCACAACGTGTTGATGCTGGAATTTTGAATTAAGGGTATTCCCATTACTTAAGGTCAGAGCAAGCGTCAACAAAGACTTTGAAGTTAGAGGGCTTGAAGAGAAGTTTTGAATAGAAGGGAAGGCCGAGCATTAAGGGATCTCAAAGTACACCAGTTTGAAGACCTTTCTCGAAGTCATAAGAGAGCCCCGAGGACATTCCGACACTTAGGAAATTCCCAAATTTTGATTACCACCCACCACTAGTTCTCTCCCATGTTACCCAAGCAAGTCACATATAGTGGGAAACAATTAATACAATTATAAAAGGTAAATATGGAAGATTGTAAATAATTTTTTAAAATCAACAAATTAATTAGATTCATTACATATTTTCTTCATAGATAAAATTGTCTAAAAGTGGTCTTATTGTCTAAAAGTGGTCTTATAAAAAGGAATGAATGGAGTATAAACTTAATTCACCTAGTGGAAGGTGAATCACAGAGATTGTGAAATGGTGAATCCCGAAGGAACAGAGCGCTGAATATAAGATACGTTTCGAAAGGAAAAGAGTAACCAAAAGTCTCAGTGTTATTAGCCTTATTGGAAAGCTAAGCGTAAGTGATTTGGGAGTGTTAAAGACAGCTAAGATGCATGACCAATTTAAAAGGAAAGCACTTCAGGTTTAAATTTCAATTAAATGCTTAAACAAAATGTAGAACTGTCCTGTATGTCACAAAGCTTTAGCTTTGTGCCCTTTGGCAGGGGCCTTTCAAAGCTTATTGGAGCTTATCGACAAAAAAATGCACTAAAAAAGCTCCAATAAGTGCTCTTTGGTTTACATTCAAACGGGTACAAAACAACATATGATTCAGACCAAAGGCAATCATCAGACTACAACCATAGCAAAATAATAATATTTTGAACCTGAGAATAACTGGATTCAGACTTTGTATCAGGCATTTAATAGAACTGAACGTGCATAATTCTTACATCCCAAAGCAGTAGAAAAAAATAGCAAATTTAAATAAGAACACACGAAACCTGAAATAACTAAACAAGAACCGATCATCTGACCAAAAGCCATATGTCGCTTGACATAGTACACTGACATCATTCAAATAATATATATACCAGTGTGCTACCTAATCAGCGAACAAAAAGGAGGCATAAGCATGGTGGTGCTCATTGGAATGCAGTCCAGGGTTTTGATGAATACCTTGCATCCTAAGTTTATCCATAGCCTTTCGTGCAAGGTCTACACTTGTAACTCGTCCCTGAGTCTCTTCAATTATATCAAGAATGATAGTGGTAAAAACCCCATATAATTTGTGTGGGTTAGGAGGAGTAGTAGTGGTTGTGGAAGAAGCTAAGAATAATTCTGGCATATAGAAGAAGGGTCCCCTGTCCTCTTTGGGCTTCTTCTGGTCATATTGGAAAGCATTCAAGAGAATTAATCTTGAACTTGGAAAGCTGGTCTCCTCTGAGTGGGTCTTGAGAGTTGGAGTTATGCAAGGTGTTTCGATATCAACGGGAGACAAACCGGTGGCGCAAAAACACGGATATTGCACACAGGCAAATTTAGCATTTGGGTGTCTTGTGTAAAATCTTGTATAGTCTTGTTGACTAACCACTGGTATTGCCGGAGTACAACACACAGAATTTTCAGGTTGAATTAGGCAATCGGAGACAATTGTCAGGGTACAATCTAAAGAGCCGGCAGTGTATATAATTGTCCTGAAATGATTATCTGTTTGCAAGCAAGCACATAAAACAAAGAATTACTATATAGTATATACCAATGCCAGCCAGCAAACAAATTAGGGTTTGTTTGGATACCGATACCATACCTGGGAGGAGTACTTTATCAGAAGTAGTGATATTGCCATCAGAGCAGCCATGGGCGATGAGGTGGATGAAAAGGATGTCACCTGGTTTAGCATGCTCAACCAAATAGCATGTCTCCAGTCGTATGTTGTAGTCAGTGGGTTGTGATTTGTCTGGGTCTCCATCTTCAATCAAGAGAGTGATGTTGTTATCTGAAAACCCTAGCAGATCCTTGAGGAATTTCTTCATCCTCAATATCTTCCCTTTCACGTCATCAATATCATTCATCTGTGGGTGTTTCAATCCAATCAACAGAGCTTTCTTTCCCCCTAAATTTCCCTCAACTGCTAAATTTTCCTCTACCGGCTCAATCTCCTCCCGTGATCGCATTATAGATGCCATCAGTTGCCTGCTGAATCTGATGATGTTCTTTTTTTTTCTTTTCTTTTTGGGTGATTCAGGTTTTGATCGAATCTTATGTAGAATCCTATTAGGTCCTACTGCACTGTTTTTTTTTGTTTTTTTTTTGCACTTCCCATATATTTGGGCCTACTTTGTATTTGGGCTGTATTGGTTTGGTGTCAATTTACTCTTAAACTAGGGTTAGCAGATATTTGGGTCTACTTTGTCTTCCGTGAATTCCGGCCATCGTCGTCCCACCACTTCACGTAACTGCCCATCGTTCTGCTCCTATGATCCCTAATCTATTCATCGACTATGCCACTGTCACTTCATCGACAACTGTTCCACTTCATCTTGTACTTCCTTCCGTTGGATTGGCTGTATTTGTTGGATGCTACTATGCTATGGAGCTCATCTATTATCTATCTTCACTTCTCCCTATCTACAAACCATTGTACTTTTGACATCTATAACTGTGTTTTCTATTTTACTAGTTGTGTTCCTATACCCTATCTCCTCCCTTAATTCCTTTACAGCTTCTCTTATTTGATCTGGAGAATTCTAAATTCGTTGCTATAAATCGAATCATATTGTGCTGAGATGTTCATATTGTGTTTTCAGCCTAGTACCCTTGCTTCCATTTTCTCATCTCTTTTGCTTTGATTCATTTGTCGTGATTTTGATCGGAGACATGGGTGTACATGTGAATCCCACCAAGAGTCTCTGCCTTTGGAAAAAATTACTTGAAAATTAGGACTAGGGTTATCCTCTCCACATTGTTCTAATTGATGCTAAGAATTAGATCCACACTTAATTATCTTTAGCTGATCTTAGTGTTTGTTTCATGTACATTAATTCTTCATTTGACTTATTTTTAGCGTTAGTACTGTATTGACTATTGAGTATGTTTGTTGTTAACTATGTAGGTTCCCGTGCGATGCATGATGACCCGGGTTTATATGATGTTTTTATGGTTTTTCTTTGTTAGTTTTGAGTCTTTTTCTTGTGTCTCATGTAGTGTTTCATGCATTCTCATGCATGATTTTCTTTTGTTTTATGAAGGACCTCTTGTGCTAATGAGCTCTTGGAGCTTCTAGAATCTTCCTTGACTTGTTGGTTAGGTTTGGAGAGCAGAAACTGAAGGAGAAAGAAGGCCAAGAAGCATGGAATTGATGGAGAACTTAAAGAGGATTGAAAAGAGGAGTTTCAGAAGCCAAAAAGTCCTTTTCAGGCGAGCTTAAGCGCCTAGGCGCTGGGAATGGGCGCCTAGGCGCCAATTAGCTCCAGAGAGCATGTTTTGGGCATGCAATTGGCGCTCAGGCGCTCTGAATTGGCGCCTGAGCGCCCAGAACAGCTCAGCCTCGTTTATTTTGCCTATAAATAGGATTTTAGTCATTTCCTTTTGTAATTTTTGATACCTTTCCATACTTTGTAAAATTCAGAGGTAGAGGATCATCTAGGAGAGTGAGAGAAGGCTTCCAAGCTTGTGTTCAAGGTTCTTAGCCAAGCATGGCTCTTGTCATGCTTGGCTAATCTCTCTTCTTTTACTTTGGTTTTCTTGTAAGACTTTTCCTTTTGAGTTATAATCTTAAGTTCTTTCCCACATGTTCTTCTTCTTTCCTTGAATCCCATATCCATGCTTTATGTTTCAAGTTAGAACATGTGCTAGCTTTATGCTTTTCTATAATTGAACGGAAGTTTGTTATAGATTAGGGACTTGTTATGGGATTACCTCTTCTATACTTGCTACTAGGAATAGAGGAAGGGTTGGGGTTTGTTGGCCTGAACTTTATAATCTTTATGCTTCAAACAAATGTTTAAGTACACAAGGAATTGGGCTTATCTTTTGGTTTGAAAGAATTATCTATGCGAGGCATCGATAGGTAGTTGCTTAGGCTATAACGTCAAGGAGAGATTCATGAGAACATGTGCTTAGAATGATGTGCTTGAATTGATTAGTTGAGCAAGAACCCAAAGTAAATCACTCTTTCTTTTCCTTCTCTGTTTCATTTCTGAATTTATATTTTCTATTTCCTTATTACTACTTCGTCATATGTTTGCCTCAATAAAACAAACCTTCAAACTCAAAGCTTGAACCGAATCTATTCACTCACAATCCCTGTGGTTCGATATTTAAAACCGGGTGGATTCCGTACACTTGCGGATTTACCAACAAGTTTTTGGCGCCGTTGCCGGGGATTGTTTGTGATTTTTGGTTTGAGTTATGAGTTTGAAGTATAGTCTACCTAAGACTATAACTTAGGGCTGAATGGGAGACAACCCATGTTTCTTTTTTCTGTTTTACGTTTTATCTTTTGTTTAGTGTTTCAGGAAATAAAATGGATACAAACTTGGAAGCACTCAATCATTTGGAAGGAGGTTCTTTTCTTACTCTGAATTTTAGTCCATGCATTTTTAGCATATTTTTCTTTTATAGATTTTGTTTAACTTTTTCATCATGCATTGTTATATAGAGTCTTTTATACCTTGGTCTTTATTCCTTATACTCAAATGACATGTTCCCAAGTTTTGCTCACTCACATGATGCCTGTTTTGAAAATGTTTTTAAGTGGATACTTTGTGCTTTCTTTTGGGGAGTGATTGTATGTTTGGGAAAGAGAGGGAGAGACTTCGGTCTTCTAAGTGTTGTCTTGAGGATAGAGTTGATGTGAGTCCACAAGGGTCCATCTTTGACCCTTCACTATATACTTTCCCTGGAGGATCCTGACTCACTTGCACTTCTTGGTTCTGTGTTTCATTTTATGCGTCCTTGAGTGTAGCTTTAGGAGACTTGCATTCTTGAGACTAGTAGGTTTTCTTGTGCCACAGAAATTGTTTTATAACATCTTTGTCCCTAGTTGACCCTTTTGAGCCTTATGGAGATTTCCTTGGTATCTATGTTTAATGGGCTGGTTGTTTGGAGGATTCAATGGTGAGTTGTGGTTCTTAACTCTTGATGGAGCTAGTTTATAAAAAGTGCAATTGTCTCTTGCCCCAAAGAAAAAAATTGAAAAAAGTCGAAAGAGAAAATGAACTCCATGGTGTGGTGGAGTTCCAAAAAAAAAAGAAAAAAATATGAAACAAAAAGGGGTTAAGAGACTTGAGTGCTAAGTATCAATAGCTTGAAAGCTCCGGAATTCCAAATTGGACCACACTCAAATTTTGTGCAGCCTTAGTCTTCCTTAGGGACCTACCTTGTGCTTTACCTAGCCAACATTACAACCCTTTTGAAGTCTCATTGAATAATGCATTGTCAACTTTAGTTGCTCTTGAGTGAATGATTCTCAGAACCTATGAACTTGCTTGTGTGCTCAGTGCACTTAACAATTGTCTCATGCTAGAATGTTAGCTCTAAACGCTTCTCATAGTGGACTCTAATTCTTCTTTATCTAAGAATAGCATGAAGTTGATTTTTGAATCTTTCTCTTGGAACTAACTGCATTTACTTGATCCCCCGGTTTTCTAAAACAGTATCCCTCTTTTGGCATGTGTGTTGGGAGTAATTCTTCGTACTTGAGGGCAAGCTAATCTTAGTGACGCTCGAGGGCGAGCTGTCGTTGAGTATAGTGGTGTGATGACCCGGGTTTATATGATGTTTTTATGGTTTTTCTTTGTTAGTTTTGAGTCTTTTTTCTTGTGTCTCATGTAGTGTTTCATGCATTCTCATGCATTTTTATCTTTTCTTGAGTCTTTGTTTTGTTTTGGTAATTTTGTAGTTTTATAGGGAGTTTTCTTGCATTTTAAGTTAAGTTTAGGACTTGCATGATTTTCTTTTGTTTTATGAAGGACCTCTTGTGCTAATGAGCTCTTGGAGCTTCTAGAATCTTCCTTGACTTGTTGGTTAGGTTTGGAGAGCAGAAACTGAAGGAGAAAGAAGGCCAAGAAGCATGGAATTGATGGAGAACTTAAAGAGGATTGAAAAGAGGAGTTTCAGAAGCCAAAAAGTCCTTTTCAGGCGAGCTTAAGCGCCTAGGCGCTGGGAATGGGCGCCTAGGCGCCAATTAGCTCCAGAGAGCATGTTTTGGGCATGCAATTGGCGCTCAGGCGCTCTGAATTGGCGCTCAGGCGCTCTGAATTGGCGCCTGAGCGCCCAGAACAGCTCAGCCTCGTTTATTTTGCCTATAAATAGGATTTTAGTCATTTCCTTTTGTAATTTTTGATACCTTTCCATACTTTGTAAAATTCAGAGGTAGAGGATCATCTAGGAGAGTGAGAGAAGGCTTCCAAGCTTGTGTTCAAGATTCTTAGCCAAGCATGGCTCTTGCCATGCTTGGCTAATCTCTCTTCTTTTACTTTGGTTTTCTTGTAAGACTTTTCCTTTTGAGTTATAATCTTAAGTTCTTTCCCACATGTTCTTCTTCTTTCCTTGAATCCCATATCCATGCTTTATGTTTCAAGTTAGAACATGTGCTAGCTTTATGCTTTTCTATAATAGAACGGAAGTTTGTTATAGATTAGGGACTTGTTATGGGATTACCTCTTCTATACTTGCTACTAGGAATAGAGGAAGGGTTGGGGTTTGTTGGCCTGAACTTTATAATCTTTATGCTTCAAACAAATGTTTAAGTACACAAGGAATTGGGCTTATCTTTTGGTTTGAAAGAATTATCTATGCGAGGCATCGATAGGTAGTTGCTTAGGCTATAACGTCAAGGAGAGATTCATGAGAACATGTGCTTAGAATGATGTGCTTGAATTGATTAGTTGAGCAAGAACCCAAAGTAAATCACTCTTTCTTTTTCTTCTCTGTTTCATTTCTGAATTTATATTTTCTTTTTCCTTATTACTACTTCGTCATATGTTTGCCTCAATAAAACAAACCTTCAAACTCAAAGCTTGAACCGAATCTATTCACTCACAATCCCTGTGGTTCGATATTTAAAACCGGGTGGATTCCCTACACTTGCGGATTTACCAACAATGCACAGCTCATATTTTTCTTAAAATGCGAAAAAAAAAGTGTATCATAGTATCAAGTTTATTATAATATTAAATAACATTTTATGCATATATAATTATATGACTGCATCTACAATCTAACAAATAATGCATTTAATAGTAATCAAATAATTAGTTCAGATACGAAATTAATACGCGATGCAAAGTCAGCATTCAATTAAATTTTTTTGAGGTTAAATGGATAAACTTTTATTCCATCGAAGAAGCAATAACATCGGGTGAAAGAATAGCCTTTAAACCCGGAGGATACTCTTCAATCCACACAAGATTGGGCTACGTCCAGTACTTGGCCACCACCAAGATTTTCACTAGCAAGTATCAATGACTTCTCCAATACAAGTATTCGACAGGACTTCTCCAAGTATTATCACGGACTTCTCCAAGTGTTCTACAAGACTTCTCCTAAAAGTATTGTTCAGGACTTCTCCAATAATCTTACAAAGATTAAATCACTCTATAGGATTTCTCTTCTTCCAAGAGTAGAGGTAGATAATTTATGGCACTGAAACTCTAAGTGTTTGAGTTCAGATTTGACTTTGGATCACTTATGAGTTCTAAAATAAGTGTGAAGAGAATAAAGAGATTTGACTATTTTAAGGTACAAGGTTTTCTCTTTCACTTGCAGAAGTAATGGCTTGTGTTTGACACTTAAGAGTTTCTGCTTGAGCTTTGAATGCTTTTGAGAAGTTTGGAATGAATGCTTGAATGCTTGTATTCTCTGAATTAATTCTCTTATTCTTCAGATCTTCAAGAGTGTCTTAAATACTTGCTTGCTAGTGTTGTAGCAGTTGTGAGATGAGATCCAACCGTTGCATTAGCCGTTGTGAAGTAAGATCAAGCCGTTGATTCAAATGGCTTTGGTTGGTAGCTTCATTTAATGTGGATTCAGAAGCAAGTCTATCCTTTAGCTATAAAGATGATATTTGTCAGCAAGTAGGTGGTGATAGACTTTGGGCTACTTATCAGACATGAGACAATTTGGAAATTTGATGTTGACGCCTTGACGACTTGTACTTTTCCAAGTTGGCCAGCGTGCCTTTAGCTGAAGTAAATTGTCTTCACGTGATCTAGTTTGAATATAAGTCAATTGGTTGCCTTGGATTTGAATGTTGGACAACTGGTTGAAATCAAACTATAACTTTGGCGCTAAAAAACTTGTCTTCAATAAATCCGACTGATGACGTGGCATCGAACGGTCAGAGACTTGGAGCCTGAGTAAGAGTCTGTTTCCCTCACAGAACTGTTTTGCAAACTTCTGAAGCTGTTTCCTTTTTGAAGTGATAGAACGTTGAAACATATGACATTTTCTTGAGTTTCTCCTGAAATAAAAAATGTTATAAAGAGTTTAATTTCCAGCGAAACTTCCTCTTACATGTCATGTTGTGAGTGAAAATCAATTACTCTAAAGTTTAAGATGGTTTCATGATATTATATTGTTATCTCTTTTAGTTATTTTATGTATCAATTATCATAAACCATACAATCAAGGTTGTCAAACTCGAGAGTTTAGATAGACTCGTTTTGAGGAAGTAAACTCGTTTTAAGGAAGTAAAATTGTTTCGTCGAGTTAACACATATTACAACCATCAAGGAGACATTAACCACATAAATTCAACACCCAGCTTCATAATAAATCATAATTCAATATTCTTTTTGAAATGAAAAAGAATGAAATGAATGAACAATGAATTGGAAACATAAACAAACAGAACAGAGCAAAATTGATAGTAAATTTGGCTCAGAAAACTGGTTTAATCAAGTTAACATATTTTCTCATGTTCTAAGCAAGGAGAAAGTTAGTTGAGGTAAGAACTCTGAGAAAGTGAGGAAGAAACCCGATGTAGACCCGAAATATTTTCTCATTTGGGGATTTACCCTTTTAATTTGGGGATTTAGTGAAAAATCTATTTTTCTCCTTGATTCGTTAACTCGGAGTAAACTCGCGAGTTTGTACGAGTCTATCGAGTTTGACACGAGTTTGATCGAGTCAAGGAAATTTCGAGTTTACCTGCGAGCTAACTCGTTTTTGACACCTAGAAACGTAGACTCGTACGAGTTTAAGAGTTAACTCGCGAGTTTGACAACACTTCATACAGTCATGAGATTAATCCTCTCAAGATTTGAAGATCATGTCAATCCTAAGAATCGTTGGTTATATCTTTTAGTTATAATACATATTAAAATGATATAATTAGTAGATAAAGTTAAATATTAAAAAACAGAGTTTTTAGATATTTCTTTAGCAAATATTAACCACGACCACACAATTTTTTAGATTAATCGCTCAAAATTCTGAGATCACATTAAGTAAGTAATCTTTTCTCAATAACACCATCATAAGAAATGAGCACTCTTCCTATTGCATTGAAAAATATGTACAAACAATTTGACCAAAAAATAAAATATCAGAACTAGATTTAAATGTGCTAGGGACAAATAGTATTATATAAATATGTTAATGGAATAATTCGATCATGGCATTAAAAACTTGTCAAGGAACAAAAATAATTCGATCATGTTTTGAATATAGCTGCCTTATTAAGTAAGATCATTGAACTATAAATTATCGTTTTCTTTCTTCATTGACACAAATTGGTTGGTTAAGAGAGAACGTGAGGATTTGAGGACTTTGACGGAATGCATAATCCCTTGTTTCCCACTTTGGCAACCTTACATAACTAAAACACCGACTTTGCATGCCTCCTATTTCAACATCTTCAAACATGATGGAACCTTCTCACAAACATGGCATAATCAAAGTTTGAACTTGGTCAAATGTTTAAGGGTTAAAAACTTTAATCGTCCTTAAATTTTGACCAAGGTTTGAAAACCGTCCCTCGCCAGAAAATTATCTGAAAACCATCCCTGGACTATTGAAAACAAATTTGACCTATCCCTTTGGCCGCCCAGTGGCGGAACTAGGAATTTTGTGAAGCCTGGGCAAATTTAAGAACCGCAAATCCACGCATGACACAATATATAAATAGTTATAAATTGAAATAAAAAAGACTGGCCATTTTGCCAACAAAAGTGTAACTAACCCGGGTTTCAATCCATTTACACGTGACACGTCTAAGAAGACAATACAAGATAAGAAAAAATATAAGATACCAATAGTATGCCCTTTTCACTTCGTCTTGAATATTCAGAGCATGCTCATTAATTTGTTTCCTACGACCTAGATCACGCACAATCTTATTTGGATTAAACTCATTGACAACGTTAGGCGGAGGCTCTACTTTGGGTTTCGGTTGCACAACATTCACATTCTCTATACTTACTCTATCAACCAAAAACATTCTCATCTCTAAAATTTAATAATCTAAAGTTAATATTCAACGATATAGAAAAAAAAACTAATAAATCAAAACCAATTTTTTGTGCTGCTTTTCAAGATCTCCAATTCTCTTGTCTTGAAAAGGGATAATTCTAAAAACAAAACTTTAGAAAGATAACATCACTTCATTTACACTAGCATAAGTTATTTCACAAAAACTTCTTATTTGTCTTTCCCTTCATAAGTGGCAATTCCATAATCCAACATTCTTGAAAGAAATACTTTCACTAAAAATATGAAAGCTAATTTGATGTTCACCTCAATATTCTCATACAAATGAAGAGCAAGTTATATTTCACAAAAACATTGTATAAATTATGTTATGATCTTAAATATTGTATTATTCAATAAAAAAGCTAAAAGTAATTCTACAGGACAAGTCTTATTCTTTTTGTCAAAGTTAGGAGATGTTTCATTGAAATGGGCTCAGCCCAAAGGATACATCAAGATGGCAAATAAACGGCCAGGAAATACAAATATACAATGCTAAGCACATAGAATAACACCTAGACTAGAAACAAACAAAAAAGGGACAAAAGATAGTCGATGGAACCAAGGGCCAGAGACCACGTGAAGAAGCATTTCAGCTTTCTCTCTCATTCCTGGACTCCTAACGAATCACTACAAGTCTTGCCCAATTATTTTTTGCCCAAATATTTTATTATTTTTCACCCAAAAGGGCCATACGGCCCAAATAAAAAATTGTTTTTTGGCCTTGGAGCCTGGGCACGGGCCCAGGCAAGCCAGGTGGTAAATCCGCCTATGTGGCCGCCTTAGCTTCGGCAAGAGCCTTTTTATTTATTTTACTCATCCCTGAACTTTGAGCGAAATATGAAAACCGTCCCTTTTTTATTTTTTAAAATTAAAATTTCCTAATTTCTAAGAATTAAATCTACCTAATTTGGAAATTCCCTAATTTCTAAGAATTAAAATTCCCTAATTTGAAATCTGAACTTTGAGCGAAATCTGAAAATTCCCTAATTTCTAAGAATTAAAATTCCAAATTTTTTCTAACAACAACAAGAAGAAGATGTTGTTGTTGGTGGAGGAAATGAGATGAAGATGAAGATGAAGATGAAGAAAGAAGAAGAAAAGAGATATATGAAGGAGAGAGAACTTGAGAATTGTGGTTAAATTGGGATGAGTTAGGGTTAGATTAATGGATTTGTGGTTAAATTGAGAATTCAGGCTTAGATTAAAGGGTATTAGATTTAATTCTTATAAATTAGGGAATTTTGATTTTAAAAAAAGGGAGGGTTTTTAGATTTCGCTCAAAGTTCAAGGATGGGTAAAAATTAAAAAAGGGCTTTTGCCGGAGCTAAGGCGGCCGGAGAGATTGGTCAAATTTGTTTTCAATAGTTCAGGAACGGTTTTTAGATAATTTTCCGGCGAGGGATAGTTTTCAGATTTTGCTCAAAGTTTAGGGACGGTTATATATTTTAACCCAATGTTTAAATAACATTTTCTTTGAATTTGGTGTACGTAAAGTAGAATACATTAAAGAACGCGCAAATACATTTATTACGTCCCTTAATTTGTTTGAGATTCTACCATTGAATTAGAAGTTTAGAACAATTGTAGTACGATTGTAACCAAATAGATAGATGAAAAGATGGGATGGGATGAAATGAGTGAGATGAAAGTAAAGTGTTGAATAAAATGACTCATATTTATGTCAATAGATTACAACAGAGTCGTCCTGCTATTTCTTAATCTGGGAAATGACATGTAGTGGTTAACACTACACACATCAATAACATTACATGATGCAGACAAATGTTCATATTACTGTCTTAGGGAAAGGAATGTCATTCTTATAGACCAGTACTCCAAATGTTCCCTAAATGTTGGAACATGATTTAGCCTAGGTTTGAAACAACTTGTTTAAACTTTTTGTATGAGAACTTGTAAATGTTTGAGTATGATAACGAAAACGGGCTATAACCTACTTATAAGCTCTATTGATTCAATTTCATAAGCTGCTACTCGCATTAGCATTTGAACAAGCGCTTATACCTATTTATAAGTTGTTTTGAGTTTATTTAAATAAGTTTCTCATTGTTATTATTGTTTAACTAAGTTGTTTACCTAAACGCACTTATTTCACCAATGAACTAAATGATTATTTTTGCAGAAATTAAGTTGGAGGGTAACTGGATACATGCTAGTCAGCAACATGCAACATGCAGTAGTAAAAACTGTGTGTTTGTATTTTTAGTTCTAGTTGTGAAGCTGACACAGCAAAATTTCTGATAATGCAAATCAAAGACATCTTCAATGTGTGGGAGAGGGCAACATGATAGCAGATTTTTCAGAGTTCATTCCAAGGAAACAGTTCAGCCGCCAGAAAGATCTAAGTTTCTCGAGGAAAGTGGTGAAGTTAAGGAGCATGATAACTTACCAAATAGAGATGATGAATAAAATCAACTAGAAGTTTCTGAATACATTCATGACATATATCAGTATCATTGGGTTACAGAGGCACATAGTCCAACTCTGGTAAATTGATCAGCTGGCTGACTGAAGTACACTTCAAATTTGATTTGATGCCAGAAACTCTGTATCTCACAATTACATTGTTGGATCAATATCTTCCCCAAGTGACTGTTAAAAAGATTGATATGCACTTAGTTGGTCTAACGACACTTCTGCTAGTTTCAAAATATGAGGATTTAGATTAATATAAAAATTAATATTTTATGTTAAGTTTCTTAAACCTTCACTAAAAAAAAGGGCCCATTTAACATTTTCGTTTAAGGCCCTAAAATGTCTGTACACGGTCATGTATACTAGAGATCAAATGCTTGGAATGGAGAAGCTAAGGACATGTTTGATTGTGTTCTTGTTTTTTTGTTTTTGAAAATTGTTTTGTGAAATAACTTTTAAAAACTGTTTCTCAAAATAAAATCAGATAAAAACACGTTTGATAATATTAACTGAAAAACAGTTTTAAAAATGAGAAAACATAAAAACATGTTTGATAAATTTATTCTAAAAATCATGTTTTGCAAATAAAAAAACAAAAACGCGCTTGATTCAGTTGATTGTGTTTTAACTTCTTTTGTGATACTATCAAAGCTACCCATTCAATGTTGAGAATTACGGGCCTGTTACATGTCTGGGCATTACATCTAATACAAAGCTACCTCCACTGCAAGTCGTCGATACATAAAATTATGGGAAAAATCAAGCATTCTATTTCTATTCAGAACCCATTGCCACTCTTTCTCTCTCCCGTACATCCCTTTCTCATGATCTTGTTAGTAGTGCAGCACTGCACAAGAGCCACAAACTCTACCCCACGAGACGTCCTCTTCCTCATAAACTTCCATCTCCCATCACTGGTATGTGAGAGGAGTAGTCCCACATCGAAAAGGAAGAGGCTAGTCATAAATCTATTTTCTAGTTAATATAATTACAGCTTTGCCATTAATGAAAAAATAAAAGAACAACCGCGTTGATATTTTGGGAAAAAAAATAAAAGTTAAAAAACAAAAACAAATTTAAACTGTTCTTGTTTTTTAGTTCTAAAAACAAAAAAGTAGCGAACTGTTTTCAAATGAATTATTGTAAAACATGCTAATCAAACTAATTCTTAGAAAATTGAACTTCCGCCTTAATGCTACAACTCCTTACGTTTTTCTGGCGAGGTTTCTCAAGGCTGCGCAGGCAGCAGATAAGAAGCTTGAGCACATGGCCTTCTTTCTCATTGACCTATGCTTAGAAGGATGTGAAGCTTTAGCTTTCAAGCCTTTGATCACAGGGACATAAGAAGGGGGCCCTCCTCCACCAAGTCTGGATCTTGCGGTCCTTCTCCGCCCAAATTCGAGCCTTGCGATCAGGGCCGTGTACAGACATTTTGGGGCCTTAGACAAAAATGTTACAAGAGCCTTTTTTTACAAGAATTTTAAAGAGATATGGTATATTATATAAAATATTAATTTTTATATTAATCTTCTAGCTATTTTAGCTGCAAAATCATTTATCAGAGCTTTATAATAAACAATTCTAACCCTTCACTTTCAATTGATAAAATAGTTAACACATTCAATCTATCTAAATAAACTAAACTCTAAAATACACATAGAAAAGAATGATCGATGAACAAAACAATAAAACCTGGAATTGGAAACGGACAGAGATTTTGTTGTTCTATTGCTGCGTAGCCAGAGTCGTGCTCATTGAAGGTATGAAAAACACTTGAAGGGGGGGGGGTTGAATAGGTTTTTGCAATAAAAACGTTTCCTTTAAGATTTCACGCAAATCTCACGGTATCAAGGAATAAATGTGCAAAGGATAAATACAGAAGGACACAATGATTTTATCCTGATTCACTTGAGCAAATCCTCAAGCTACCTCCAGTCCACCCGTTAAGGTGATTTATTCCTTCGTTGAATGAAGGTAATAAACTAATCAAAGGTTGTTACAATTGCTCTAGCACAACCTGCTACGTGACTAACACACCTAAGAACTAGCAACCACTAAGACGCACAAGTCTAAGTCTTCTCAAGGATTCTGACCTAACCGGTCCCTTTAGGAATTACAAACAGTATAATCAAAGTTTGGGTTTACAGTAGAGTGCTTCTAAACAAGCAAGGTGTAAACAGATTTAGAACAATGAAGAAATAGATTGCTAAGGTATTTTGATTGCAATAAGTTTCTTAGTCATTTCTTCCTTTCTTCAGCCTTTATATACTCCAAGCCTTGAGTGATATTTCCGTTGTGAAATTCTATCCGTTTGAGGGAAATTCTGGAAATTCCAGAACCTGCTATGGCTGATCCTCGTTAGGTAGGCAGTCAGAATAGTACACTGCGCTTGTACTTTTGATAGTAACCCTTGCCTTTTGCTTTTGACTTGTGATCTTTAGAGGCGCTTCATATTGGGACTTGTGAAGCTTCTAATCAGAGTCACGAGGTTGCTTAGATCTTCAGAACTTCAAGTCTTCAGCATCTGGACCGTTCACTTCAGAGCTTCTGGTCTTCAGATTAGAGGCACTTGGTCTTCAGAACCAACTTTCTTTGGGTCTTCAGAATTTTCAAGTCTTCAGAGTCTTTGATCGTTCACTCAGAACTTCTCGTCTTCAGAGTCTTCAACACTTGATCTTCAGAGCCCAACATCAGAGCTTCAACTTCAGAATTTGAAGGAATAGTCTACTGTTCATCAGAACGTAGAGAGTGCAGAAGCGTATTAATGGTCAACCTTTGGTCTTTGACTTCTAATGAATTCATCTTTCAACTAGAATCAGAACCTGTTTGTCAAACATATAAAAGACAAACGTTAGAGTACCAAAGTTGTTTATACACAAATATATACTTTTTATCATCAAAACCTAGAGATGTACAACATAACCAAATCTTGGTCTTACACTCGTGACATGAATTGTTCCACCAATCCATCGGGATGGAGATGAAAGGCTCCATACACGAGATGCCGGGATGTACGCGGTTTATAGGAGTTCAGAATCCATACGATGTCAAATTCAAAGAGGTTGAGCCGTAGAGACAATAGGTTTCAAGGAAAGGAGAAGAATAGTTTTTTTTTTATGAACTGAAGATGAGGAGATGAAAAAAACATGAGGAGGTAAGGAGATGAAAAACGTGATACTGGAGTCTGAAGAGTGAGAGACGTTAGTTACGGAATTCAGATGGTTTTAATAGAGATTTAATTTACTTTTTTTGATAAATAAAATACTTTAAATGATATTAATTATGATATTAGTTAATTTTAAAAAAGATGGTATTGATTGATTAATATTTAGGGAAGATGGAGATTCTAAATTATTTTACTTTGATCAGTTAAAATTTATTAATAGTTGTAATAATTTTTTTTTGGGGCCTAAAAACTTTTCTTTTTCATGGGGCCTTAGCTTGCGATCCTTCGTCGCCCTAATCCACCTAGTTTGGAACTCCTCCAACGCGTCTGTAAACCACACTATGCCCTCTATCCGACTTGGTCCATGGCCGTGTTATGACCAACAATCGTCCGTGTTATGACCTGCCTTATGATATTCACACCACTTTGAACTATCGACATTCGGGAGCAGTCTCCTCGTAAGTGCTAGATATTGAACCAAGTTAATTTTCCTTATATCGAGGAACACGTTACTTATGCTTGTATTCAACATTGTTCCCACCCTGTCATGTGGCTTGTTTGGTGTGAGCATCTTACAAGGCCCCCCTTCGCTGGATGTCGCATTTGATAAGGATCCCCCGATTTGTCTCAAAGGCTGCTGAAACCTTTTCTCTCTCCGCTTTGGGCGAGATTGAGTAGCCTCAAAGGCTCCTACCCTAGGTTCTAGGCATGTCGCCTATACCAAGTTGTCGTTTTTCCATCGTTCTCTTGCCTTCTTTTGCATATCATCCTCTTCTTCCATAATGAACTCATGGGTGCACGCCCTTAGTTCTCTCATATTCATTGCAGTTTCCTACTGAGATTGTTGTTGAGTAATCTCGCTCGCAAGCCATGTTTAAAGGTAGCCACGTATACAGCGCGCATTTTGTCCTCAAGTTGCACATGAAATTTACTGAAATGCACCATGTATGCTTTTAAGGTCTCGCTTTATCGTTGCAACATAGAGAATAAAGCCTCAATAGTGGTTGTTTGTCCCCGGTTCACTTAGAACTTGGTTAAAAACTTCGTGGACTAGTGAGTGAAATTGCCAATGGAGCCCACCGGCTGAGTGGTGAACCACATCATCATCGTCAACTTAAACGTCAAAGGGAGCAACCTACACTAGACGGTGTCTGTCGCACCCCCAATCCCCATTTTCGTATAGAAATAGAAAAGATTGTCCATGGCATTGGCATCTCCACTATAAGAATCACGAGTTAGTGTCTATAAATTCTCCAGTATTTAATGGTTGAATGATTGAAAATCCACCACAATCGTTGCTTCTCGCTGCCCAGCTTGGCTATAATCATGCTCTTGTTGGAGATGATCCACCTGAACCTCAAAGAACTCATTATGACATTGGATGGTGTCCATGTTCTCCAACATTCGCATAAAGTCGTCAACTGACACTCTTGGCAGTGGCGCTAGATTCATAATTGTCGGGTCTTCTGCACCTTGTCCCAGTCCTAACGTGCCTCATCCACCCAGATTTGGATCTTGTGGTCTTTTTCCTCCCAAATTTGGATCCTAGGGACCTATTCAACCCATATGGCCTCTTCTGCCTAGACCCGGACGTTAAGGACCTACTCCACCCAGATTCGGGCCTTGCAGTCCTTCTTCGCCTTCAGCCACCTGGTGTGGACCTCCTCCAACACCTTCGTTACTCGGGTCACACCCCTTTATCCTGACTGGTCGCGGACCAGGTCTTCCCTATGGTGGTGGCTCTCGCTCGGGGCCTTTATCCACCATAACGTTTTTGCATCACCAAAATTAAAATAAACCACGAGATACAGGAATATGTTTACCAAAATCCCCACAGATGACGCAATGTTCACAATTTAGTGAGCAAGAGAGGAAACTAGGACGGAACCCTAATAAAAGTAGGATCCCTAATAACCTAAATCTTAACCCAAGCCGGACTCTTGGGCCTCATTCAACTAGCCTAAGAGTCCTTACAATCTTATATAACAAGATTAAACCATAAGTCACGAAGCCGCCCTTCAAGGGTTGTGAGGGGAAACGCCTTCGCCAATGCCCATTGAAGAGCACTCCCATGGCTTGAATATTGATAACTCTTGCTTGAACTCGCCTGATGGATTCTGCTCGCCACTAACTTATACCATTTCAAGGGGAATCACCCTTCAACTCTCGAGTTTGAATACCTTGTACATGGTGGGGCCTATTACTAAGGAGGTACTCGCGAGTCCATAAGACATTGTTCCTAAAACATGAAGTCTATGTGTATCTTTAATGGCTTGCTAACTCTGTGCTTCTTCTTCGAGGAATTCCGTTGACCAACCCACAAGAGGGGGGACCGCCCTTAAGTGATTCTTCACTCACCACGTGTTGATACTGAAATTTTGATTTAAGGATAGACCCATTACTTAAAGCCAGAGCAAGCGTCAAAAAGGATTTGAAGTTAGAGGGCTCGAAGAGATGTTTTGAATGGAAAGGAAGGTCGAGCGTCAAGAGACCTTGGAGAAAACCATTTTGAAGACCTTTTTCGAAGACATAAGGGAGTCCCGAGGACATTCTTACTCTTAGATGATTTTCCCATTATAGCTCAAGTGAGATAGCGGCCTTCAAGGAAGTCCCCACACTTAGTAATTTTCGCCTTAAACAACGAGAGGTGGAGGTTCTTGAGACGCATTCGAAGCACGTGCTATAATTTCAGGTTCGAACCTACGATTGAGGCTAAAAGATTCAAGAACCCACATTCAAAACTTGAAGGGTCCCGAACCCACAACCATAGCTAGAATGGACCAGAACCCACGATATAGAGGATCCACAAGCTTCACACGCCATGATTTTTCCCACATCCGCGAAATAAGGACACGACTAGGTCGTGGGTATGTGGAGATCAAGTCAAGATTTTGATGAGAAAAATTTCAAGGCACGCTGAGGGAACGACTTAGACTTAGGAAATTATGCTCATATGTAATCTAGTACATAGGATTAGTTAGTTATATGTAGTTCTAGGACTATAAATAAGCCAATGAAACTCTAGAAAAGGGTTGAAAACTGAAATACTAACATTCTCAACGCCCATATGTCGACTACACAGACAAGAGGCTACACCAGTTATTGTATACAATTTCCTTCCTCATTTTTCCTTTCCTTTTTGCAATTTAATTCAATTTACCTTTCTGTAGCAACTTTACCGCTTTCTTTTCCTTTAATTTATGCTTTCTTTATAGATTTCCTTTATATTTCACGCATATTTTGCTCCCATTTTCTTTATTTTTCACGTTGTCAACTGCTCACCAGATAACCTTTTTGAACTAAGGTCTTGGTTCACTTGAACATCGATGCCTCAAGTTGTCACCGGACAACTTGCACACTTTTACGAACGAATTTTCAAAACCAGGGTCAGAGTTCACCAGAACTCCAATTCACCACGTTATCACTGGATAGTTTGGACGTTTTTACTCCTTATAAGTCATAAACTTTTGCGAAAATCTAAGTCTTGGGCTCATCGAAACCTACACTTCACAAGTCACTAGATAGCTCTGTGGTTTAATAAATCTTTTTTTGGAAAACATTACTATTGTGAACCGCACTTCGAACATCGGCTGCATATGAGTTTTAATTAGTCAACAAATAAAAAGAACTCATGTTGTCAGGACTTGATCCAAGTCCTAGATTGCTCTTTGGATCAATTTGTTTGTGCAAGAACATGAGATGCATGTACCGGGTGGGGCCTATTGCTTAGAAGGTACCCGTCCAGTCCAAGTCGAGTCGAAAAAAGAGTAACTTAAAAGGTTAAAGTATTACTTTTGTAAATAAATATTAATAATATTTTCCAATAATTATATGATTAAATAAAATAAAATTTATCATAAATCACGAAATTTAATTAATTAATTATACTAAATAAATGACAATTATGTTATATTCCCTCCGTTCCTTTTTATAAGTCCACTAGAGACATTTCAGGTCTTCCTTATATAAGACCCCAAATAAATTTCCGAAAAAATGATTATGCTTTTACATTTATACCTCTTATATTAATTATTTTTTAAATTCTCATATTTTGATTACCACTCACCATTAATTATCTCTCTCATGCTACCCAATCAAGTCATTTATAGTGAAAAACAATTAATGCAATCATAAAAAGGTCAATATGGAAGATTGTAAATAATCTTTTATTAAACCAACACATTAATTAGACTCATTACATGTTTTCTTAATAAACGCAATTGCCTGAAAGGGTCTTATCAAAAGAAACAAATGAAGTATAAGCTTAATTCATCAAGGGGTCGCCGTGTTTTCTTCACTGACCCTCTCATTGTTGGGTTTTCATTTTTTGCTCATTTTCTGGGAAAAATGAGTAATAGCTTAAGGGGTGTATTTACCGAACATTTTTTTTATCAACAAATGAATTAATGCATTGAAGGGAAGTACAAGGGGTACTTCAAACCCATATACAAAGAACAAAAGAAAGTATTTACTGAACATGGTGATGGTGTAGAACGTGTACAATGCTAGTTTTGTCTCTTTTTATCAAAAGCGAACGCCTTTAGGTTCCTTCTACGAGCAACTTTTAAGTAGAAGGTTGTTGTCTAGAACAAACTCGACCATCCAAATGTTACAAAGTTTCTTGGATCTTCAATGAGTATTTTAGATTTTAAGATTCCCTTGAAAACCGCATTAAATGATGCTCAAGATCTTCCTTCTACGGCATGTTGTGTTATTGTTCACTTTCTTTCTGGCAGAACACTCAAACAATTATTTATTAAAAATAGGCAGAAGAAACTTGCTTATAAGGTTGTCGAGCAAAGGCGGCGAAATGATACCAAAAGATCAGACAACATGTTGCTTCTATGTTTTTCCCAAGCAGGGGTCCCGAATCCATAAATTCTTCATCATTATGTGGTATGTTCATGAGTTGAGGTGAAGTACAAAAACTGATGATTGGTATTTTCTGGATTTTCCTGTTGATGGGGGAAATAGTTAGCATCCTTTATAAAGAGAAAGGAAGTGAATTATTTTTATAATTGAAAAAAGAATTGGTTAGAGGAGCAACTGCATTAGTTCTAGATATTGTATTTAGTGCTTTCCTTTATGTCTAAACAAGGGTTATGACCTCCAATTCAGAATTCAGGGGCGTAGCCAGGATTTTGGTATCGGGGTGGCGAAAGAACAAATAAAAAATTAATTTTGCTTTTTTTTTTATCTAAATAATATTCATTTTTTAAAATTACTTTTTCCTATAATTTCTAAACACATATTCAATCTTTTATCCTTCATTTTATCAAATTTCATTATATCAAAGATAGTTTTATCGAACAATAATTCAAACGACTCTACATGTGTAAATCAATTAATATAATTGATATTTTTATAAATAGAAGAAATATATAATTAGTTTGACTATAATAGATATTAACCAATTATAAGTGTGTTAAAACTGAAAGTGCCCCTAAAAAAAAGAGAATAAATATAAAAAATCTGGGTATGTTTCTTTATGATATTATTTATTTATATGTATAAATATAATATATTGTCATTTGAAACTTTGAAACAGTGCCTAGCTTAGTGGTAAGACAACTTGAGGAAATCCTAGGCGTTGGAGGTTCGAATTCTATCAAAAATGAAAATTAAATGGCATAAGTAAGATTCGAACTCGGGACTCGTACAAAAATTATTGGTATGCCTACCGGTGAGCCACTAGGTGCTAATTGAATTATATTACATAGGTGAAGGCACCGGTGAGCCACCCCGGTCCCTCCGTTCCTGCTCCAATTGATATTTCCCTTCTTTAGACTTTTCAAACAAAAAGAATAAATTTTTTTAGTACATAAAAGCTTAAAGAAAACAAAAAGTAGAAGAACCACCCAACTAGCGCCTATGAAACAATGTACCCGGTGCCACTAGAAACACCAAAAGGCCCATGCCTAGACTCCTTTAAAAAAAGGGCTTATTGTCGGCAAATACCCAGTTTATCGCTTCTCATCAACGTATTTGAAGCATTGATAGGGGAAAATCATGCATCACCAAATTCTGGGAGAAATGAAAAGTATAATTCAATTTCTCCATATTTATAAATCTTATTAAATATATGAATAAATATATGTGTTCAATAAAATTTATTATATATGTAATATTATATATATAATAAAAATAAATTTTTTTTTGAAAATGCATGAAAAAAATATTAAAATTCTCATTCTCAAATCTAATTATTAATAATTATTCGAATAAATCAAACTTAGAATGTGTAATTATTAATAATTATTCGAATAAATCAAACTTAGAATGTGTAAATATTAATACTAATACTAATAATAATAATAATAATAATAATAATAACTACTATTATTAATACTTTTTTAATAAAAATAAATATTATTAATAATATTTATTATTACTATTATTATTATTTATACATTCTAAGTTTGATTTATTCGAATAATTATTAATAATTAGATTTGAGAATGAGAATTTTAAGATTCAATATTTATTATTAATTTTTAATAGTTATTATTAGTATATTATTTCATAAAAGAATATGAAAATTAACTTTAATGTTTAGTATTTTTAATTTGTGGGGGAATTTAATAAAAATTGTAAATTTTGAAATTAATAATGAAACTTTTGGAAATTTTTTTACATGGGGTAAACCTTTTTTACGTTAACTTTTAAATGTTTGTACATGCTAGTTATTTATTTTTTATTTTTTTAAATGATATATTGTAATATAATAACTATAGTTGTTAAAAAAATAATAAAAAACATGCATAAAATTATGTAATAGAATTATGTATGCAACCCAAACTTCCCTTTTCCCTCGCATTCCTTTTCTTCTCCGCCTCCTCATCCTTAGTCGCCGCAACTCACCTCTCTTGTTCCTCTCAGAACATTGGCATCCTTCATCCACGATTTGTTTTCTTCTTGGAGTGGCTTTTCTCTTATTCAACACATGTTCTTCCTATCTGGGTGTAGAGACTTTTGCTATGCAACGACATTGACAATCATAATGGACCACCATTGTCTTTACCCATCTCTTCTTCCAAAAAAAGATCAAGAAGGGCTCTTTTCCAAACCGAGTTATTCAACCCAACATGTTTCGATGCGCAACCTGTGTATGCTAGAATCGCACAATGCGTCTCAAAATGGTGATTCCTTCCATGCAAAGGTGATAGACACAATTCAAGATTGACTCGCTGTGGAAAACAAGTCACCATCAGATTTGTATCAATCTCCTATTTGGTATCTTATCACATTAAGAATCTTACACCCATTCAATTCTAATTATAATGGTATTTAATCACAGTTAGAATCTTATACTCGTTATTAAATCTTGAAAGAACCCTAGCTAGTAAGAAAGACTTTGGTTATTATTACAATGGTTGTTTCTTCAATTGATTTAATGAGAATTGTTGAGAAAAAATATGGATTTTGATACTAGTTAGAACACTCCAGATGAATTATAATGAAAATTCATTCACACTACACACAGCTGTTATCTGAACATACTGAATTCATATCAATGATCATGTACGATACGATTCAGAGTGCTAGCTAGCCGTCCCCGAGGGTTAACTCAAGTGGTAAGAGCTAGGGGACATAAGGGTTGAGGAAGGGAAGGTCCAGAGTTCGAATCCTGGAAGGGACATTTGCCTATCAAAAAAAGAGTACTAGCTAGCCTGACCGATTTTAAAAGTTATGCCGGATTTAAATTTTTTTAATACAAAATGAATACTCGAACGAAAACAATTGAAGAGCGAACTTCTATTCTGTGTCTCGATATCATTCATGTGATTTTGGACAGTGCTACGAGAACCACCACCAAAGTGTTACCCAGCACATTCCGCCAAAGAAGAATTCACAACTCCATGAATAATCATATCAACATGCTCTAAAATTTAAAGTAAATTTTTAATTTCCTTTTTTTCTTGGTAAAATTAACCAAAAACATCAGTAACTTTATCATGTAGAATCAAACCCTCTTCTTGAAAGAAAAGAAACGGATCAAAATACCCCAAAAGATGCAATTGCCCAGCGCCTACTACAAGAAATCGCCCCTACCCTACCAACCCTAAAACTTTTTAACTAAAAAAAACAAGGGACAGGATTGAGGCACCTCTAACTTATTGCAATATTGGCAAAATGCAGGTTCCAATCAAAACCAACCCTCTTCTTTCACCCCCAAATCATGTGCCTTTCAGAACACAAGGAATGGAACTAGCCATCTGCCATCAAAAATTGAAACTTGGATCTAACTAGATGGAAAAAACAGTACATCAAGCATCAGATCTGGGACCAGAAGAACTCAATTCAGCAGAAGCTCCGCGCAGGTTAGATGCATAAGATTCGAACAACTTGGACAGCTTTGGCTGCATACCCTGACTTAGTTTGAATGTGGAAGGATCCAAATTCTTACACTGCAAAGCAAAAGCCAACAAAGAATAAGAAGACCAGACCCACCCCATTTTATCAACATAACAAGTTTCTACAATGACATTAATCAGTTGAACCAATCATAGCAAGTTGAATTAAAATGTAATTTGGTACGGCAAGAAAAATCAATCATAGCAACAGAGCTTACTCAGTATGTATTTGGACTTACTTAACCACAACTTAACCACAAATCATCTTAAGTCTGGCTTGTCAGATAGATAGTTCTCAACCCATTATTTCAATAAACCAGGGCATTTAAACTTAAATAGGGTTAAAATTAATACAACATAACGCATCAATGCATAAAGTAACTAACCAAGGTTCAATTATAATTATTTCAATCAATTGAAATTAAATCAGGATAAGAGATTATCACCTCCTGATAGAAGGCATTGATCTCCTCTTCTGTAAGACCTTCATCCTCATCTGAATTTTCCTCCCAGCCAAGAGAACGAAGAAATGCAGCTTCCTCCTCATCTGGATATATAGTAGCAGAGAGAACTGAATCTTTTCCTTCATTATCAGAAGTTCTGCAAAGCGCTTCATGGGCATTGCCATTGCTAGTCAGTTCAGCACCATTTCCAAGAGATTCAAGACTTGCAGAAGGGCTAACTATTTCCATATTTACTTCACCAGATTTCTCCAATGAGGGTGAGGAAACCGTTGGGCCAGATTCTGGAAGAACTGCAGAGGAGTTCATCAACGTTTTCTTCTTAATGAGATTGAAGAAATCATTTCGGCTCTGCACTTGAGAAGAAGAATGTTTCTTATCCAAGGGTGAACCTAGTTTCAGATCTGAAGAAGCCGGCTTCCGCTCAGTGGAAGATTTTAGGTTATTGGGGTTCCTCACAGGTGTAGAAGCAGCTGCAGAGGTAACAGCATGCTGATTCCCTGATTTGCTGTTTGTTGGGCTTGAAACGTCCTTGGAGATAGGGGAAGCACCATTTTCCCAAACTACTGTTTTAAGATCAGTGAACTTTCCAGATGTCTTCGGAGTATCAACTTTGGCATTTACACTGCGAACAGATTGACCAGCAATGTGCAATCCAGAGGGCTGCTGTGGTACACTCTTGGAAACTACATTCATATCAGCATTTCTGACAGCTGTTTTTGGCTTTAATTTCTCAGAAGAATTAAGAACCTGACAAAAAAAACTACCATAACTCACCAAGGATTTAAAAGTAAAGGAAGCATAATATTTTATTGTGTACATAACACCCAAGATGTAGAAAATAGAAACTTCCAGTATTTTGGATTTGAAAGTAAAACACAAAGGAAACATTCAACTTTGATATCATTGACAGATAAAGAGCAGCAAAAATTTTGGCCTTTACACAGTCCTAATTCCTCCACAATTTTCCACATGCATATAACTAAGGCCTTTCTACACTTAATGGGGGTTGGCCACATGGATAAAACAACACAATAATGTCCTATCATAATTACAAAAAATAGAACATTATACCATCAAAATCACTTCTGATAGTAGTGAACATTAAGATAAAGAATATACATTTCAGAAACAGTCCAGGAAAACAATTTAAGTATCATCCGACCTCCAAAGGCTACATAACTAAGACATCCAGAAACCCATATTGGCGCAGAAACCAGAGTAAGCACGGAAGAGCAATGAGCAAGCGAAATTTGGTTAAAGAAGTTATCAAATGCCAGATTAAACAAGAAGTGTGTATGGAAACACTTAAAAATAGAGAAGGCGACAAGTTAGTTTATCATACCACAAATTAACCTTATAACATTTGAAAACAGAAATGTGTCTCCTGTATTTCATAATGAAGTCCTTGCTATTTCATTTAGAAAAATCATCAATACATGAAAGTTAAAAAAAGAAAAAATTTACAGACTCAACACAACCAAGTCTTTTTTCACGCTAGGTCACAATGCCATAACAGCCATAACATATAGCTATTATAATCATTATGGCTCACTATCCTCAACAAGTCACAACAGATGCTGCAGGGATACGTAATCCAGCACACATACGAGGGGGAAATACTTGGGTACACACAGTTGACCAGTAACCCAAAAAGTGAATATAGCATTAGGAAATAGAATGACATTTTCAAATTTAGGTCCCACCACTTAGTCCGTGTAAAATGAAATACTTGCTCATAATGGATCGGTGCACGATGAGCATGCATAATTATAACAAGAAACCATTTGATGATACTAATGATATGATTCACGGAAATGAAAGCAGGCTACAAAACAAACCTTTAAAAAGGACAAGTGAAAAAAAAAGGAAAAATTAACTATCTGGCTGATTAATCACTTCTAAATTCTAGTGCAGGTAAATAACAAACTTAGATTATACTTGAGAACTAAGTTGCTGCCAATATCAATTCAAATTTCAGTGAGCACAGAAGGGCTTTGGATTATAGTTTTATAAAGCAATTTAAAAATAATTTAAAAGATGGTTTCTTAATGTTCGTGCATATATTCTAAATTCCAAGGATAGAAAATACATGTGCCTTTTCTAGAGAGGATAATTGCATAAACAACTTGCAAATTCCATATACAACAGTCTCGCTATTACTTAATGCATTGCACAAGTAGCAATCAAACTATAAAAAAAAAATCAAATCAGCAAGCTAAGCATTGTTTTTTATATGAAATTACCAAGCTATGCCAAAAATTAAAACATAAATACAGCTCACCAGACCACCACATCTTCAACCATCAAAAGCATTCCAGACTATCCAAAAAACTTTTCAAGTCAAACTTTCCAGTAATTGGTCAAATTTTCAATCACAACTCAATTGTTTACCACAAAATATCAACCCAAAGAAAAGGAAAATACCCAGTACAAAATACAAATCTAGCACTAACTGTAACAATGCAGGCTAGTTATCCCAATAAAATTACCACAACCATAAGAGTTATTATAAGAAAAAAGTCAATTAAAAGAAAGGCACACAAGGATACAGATTTACCATAAGGAGTCAATTTCCCGTGTACAATGTAAAGTAAAATAAATTTGCAATACACAAACTATAAATAATAGTTCACAAGGCAATTCACTTACTGAAGCTTTAGGCATTGATGGGGTTACTGGAATCAACTGTCTTGACTGCTTGATGGCCAGTTCCTCAAGCCTCTGGGTTTGCACCGACACCTAGAAATGATTAAGGAACTATTAACTGATAGACATTAATAAGATTGTTATAACTAAATGAATAAGCATAAATTGACTAGTGACTCAAGCAACTCCCACTACCTGGGGAGCAGTACGAGCTCGGGACGGAGTCTGTGCCAATGCCTCAGCCATATTAAGACCAGCTGTTGAACTAGACGCTACAGATCCCGAAGTTGCAGTAAGAGTTTGCTGAGCTGATAGAGTGCCAGCACTACTGCTTCCAATTATAGAAGGTACCTCTGCTAGTGCAGATGTCCATCCCTCCCCTCCAATCAAAGCCGAACTACTTACAGGTAAACTTTGACTCGCAGTAGTACCCAATACAGGAGATGAAACCCTCCTTATTTCAGCTATTCCCTGCTTCTCTTCAGCCCCAAGTGAAGGAAAATCTTTGTCAAAGACAGCTTTCTGAATGCTACTACCAACACTACCCCCAGAACGAATAGCACTGCCATTATTCTGATTGTTGCTACCACCAGATTTTGTGTCCGCAGCAACTCTACGGGGTAAAACCTCACCCTGTTTCCTGGAAACCATTGAATGAGAACGTCGCAATGTATCCCTCTCCATCCTTCCAGAAAATAGATTGGCCAACGGGTCAGAACCATCACGATCCCAATGGTCTATAAAATTGGTTCTATCTTTCTCTCTGTCACGGTCCTTGTCACGATGACTTCTGTTGAAACTACTGTAGGCATGCTTGGCAGAACCATTGATAGAACTCCTTCGAGAATTTGATGAGGATGACCGTTCAAGAAAGCCAGAGCGCGAGCTATCAAAATCACTAGTGCTCCTAGAAGACCTATTCCTAGCGTTATTGGCTACAGAAGATGAATCTACACAACAACATTAAGGCGATTATTATTTTCCAGACTTTCCCCTTTTTTACGGAGATAGCACAGTTACCTAACTTAAAATAAATTGCAAACACCTGCTTTTCTCACATGTGTAAATGCAAGAAAAAGAAAAAGACTCTAAACTCTAAAGTCAGAGAACACAAAATTATGAGTTAAATTAAACTAAAGCATTGAAATACAAATGTAATTCAAAAAGAACATTGAGTTTACCTGCGTGATTAGACGAGGAAGCAAAATGTTGGGCTGAACTGCCAGCCCCGGCAACACTTCCAGCACTTCTCAACCATTGTGGAACTAATGAAGGTTCACTTCTATCCATAACAAACACTTGACATGATCAAATTTAAAAAGGAAAGCACACACACCTCTCCACCACCTCTACCCCCGCGCCGCACTATAACACTTGTAATTCACGCAAAACTACTCGCTTCAACTCGCACACTTCGCTTCAACCTGCCTCCTACGCACAAAATTGTCGCGAAGGGGAAATACCAGCACTATCACTTCGAAATTCAATCACCCCACAATCCAATATTCTCCAGCAGCTAATAACAACAGCAAAGCTTATCTTCGCCTCGGTCACAACCCTCAACTACAAAAACTCCAACCTCACTCTACAAAATCTATTTGCACATAAGATGTTCGATAAAATGCCTCCTGCTGTTCCAGAACAAATGATTGCCTTAAAGGGTCCTTGATAAACCCCAAAAAACAGACTATGCTTTCCTCTAACAGCAAAAGTGCAAAACCACTAGACAACACTCAAAGATGAAGCTTCACCTCTCTGTAACAAAAAATTGAATCAAAAAATCAAACCCCAACAATGGCAAAACTCATTTCATTGTGTTCATACTTGATAGCAATAAAAAATTGAAAAAAAAATTAAAAATTAAAAAAGAGCCCTAAGGGGCAACGATGAATTGAGTTCGGAACAGCGAGAAAATAGGAATAGGAATTAGGGTTACAGAGAGAAGGGGAAAAATGAGAAATAAGGAATTAAGTAACTAACCCTATAGACGAACGAGGATGAGATTGAAACGTCGACGTTTGATTGAATAACCGCCAAGGCGTAGTAATCGAAGAAGAAGAAGACTGAGAATGGAATGAAGAAACAGGAAATAGGGTTTTGTGTGGGTTGGAGAAGAAGAAAGAAGAAACAAGAGTGCGATGTGTTGTTGTATGTGTGAAATTGAGAGAGAAGGCGAGAGAGACAAGGTAGAAATTTTCTGTTAGTTTTGGATACTCACAAGTCACAACAAGCAAACGTATCACAAACACACACTTTTTTTCTTTTCTTCTTCTATCATAGTATAGTAACCAATATTTTTTTCTTGTTGTAGATGATGATAGTAACCAATATATCATAACAAATCAAAAAATCAAATCAAATTAATTTAATTTCTTCTCACGTTTCCTTTCTCAGCCTCCCATATTCCTTATTGACTATGTAAGATTACTCAAATATTATTCAACCTTTTGAAAAAAAATAGTATTAATCAATTAAAGACTGAATTTTTTTAGGGTTTGTTTAAGAAAACATTTTAATTAAGCGTTTATCGCATAAGCACTTATTTTATAGACGCTTATTTATAAGTTAATTTGAGAAATTTAACGAAATGAGTTATAAATAAGTATGAACTCTTATCTATAAACTATTATGAAAATGCCAACCTAGTTAGTCCCTGTCAGGAGTTAGTTCGTGACATCTGGAGGTTGTAACCTCCACGCGCTGAAGTCAAATTTTAGGTAGTCATATGTGAAACAAATATCGTTGCGGATACCTTAGCTAAAAGCGCTCGTGTGTTTGGCTTTGGCAGTCATGTGTTGCATATGCCTTTGATGGAGTGTCACAGTTTTCTATTTCAGGATGTTTCGGAGGCCTTAGTCTCTCTTAGTACACCCTCGTTGTCGCATTTTCGCTTTTGGGGCCTTGCAGTGGCGGATCCACTTCACAGTGAGGAGGTTCATATAAATTGCACTTATCCCCCTATATAATTTTTTTTAACCCCCTGAAAATTTTAAATTATACTAATAAACCAAGTTTTGCACCAAAGACTCATACTGACTTACTTATCTCACACTCTCTCACACACACTCAGCCACTCACGACTCGCACTCTTGAAATGTTTAGGACTTGATAAAGATTACACATTCAGCAAATTAGTATTAGAAACATTGTTAAATGTTTTTACCCCTTCATCTATGGACAAGTTCATGGTACTTTTACAAAGTTGAGTGTTTTTTTTAATGTGAAACATAGTTGTTATTTTACAAGTTTATTGTTAAATCATTCTTTTGAAAATTTGAAATAAATTATTCAGAAGTGTTTAGCTAGTTAAGAATAAAGATTTGAAAAACAACTCTTAATGCCTCTAGATTAAATTCTATGTAGCAATTAGTTTTCCCTTTGTATCTGATGCATCAAGCAACATAGATAGATATGTGACTCAATATTATGTCTTGCTCAATATTGTTCTTGCTTGTCCTTACTGTCCCTTCTCTTCTCCTTCTAAGCCTCCAAATTGTGAAGCCTCCGGTTCTCAAACCCCCACCACACTCTCCTCTAATTAAGCCAACACTTATAAATTTTGATGGGGTTGAAAGTTGAATCTTGGATAATTATGTGAAAAAATAGAATTACAAAGCTAGGTTGACATGAAAAATAATTAACCCGTGGTGAGCTAAATTAGGTTGAACCTGCTAATTGGCCAACTTGTTCCCTAACTTTTACTTTCCTCTAAGTCTCTAACATATAGTTATTGCTGGCTTTTGGTCTTAATATGTTTAGCAGGTAAATCTAGTCCTAAATAGGTTAAAATACATTTTTTTATTACTAAAGGCAATCGGTATCCCATTCCCATTTAATGTGGGAACTGTCTTATTTGACTTGTATAATTTCTTATGTATAAACATATTAAAGTTGTTTTTAATTATATTTTTACCGATGCGTTCATTTGAAAAATTTGAACCCCCTAACCTCGGGTCCTGGATCCGCCACTGGGGTCTTGCCCCACCATGTAACAAAAAAAACTATTATGAACAACTTAGAGCATCTCCAATGTTAGATTCTTAGTTCTTAGCACTTAGCACTATTTATGTGGGCCCGTACTGGCACATGTGCTTAAGCTAGTCTTTGCCGATTTTACTCCAACCATGAGTTCTTAGTACTATTCATTTGGTCCCACAATATCATTATATTGGTAATATTTTTTTATTTTCATATAATTTAAATTTAAATGCTATTTTTTTTTGTATCTATATACCAGTAGGATTTGAACCCAAGACTTAGAAAATTTTAATCTATCAAGTACCATTTAGGCTATCCATACCAGTATTTAAATGCTAATTCAATACTTAAATTAAATTAGTTGATGAATGAGAGAAAAAAAAAGTATTAAATTTTTACGCTAAGAACTCAAAATGTAAAACTCCTTATATAAGAACTAGTTCTTATTTTTAAGAACTAAGAACTTCATGTCAACCTCCTCTAATAATAAGAACTATGCATTATAGATGCTCTTAGGAAAACAAATTCAAAACTGCTAATAGTTGAGATCATAAACTATTCACTTAAATTTTACTGGGCCTTATTCTTATGGACCGATCAAATGGGCCTTATTCTTATTTGAATTGTAAGAGTTTTCTCTTCCATGATAGTTTTTTAATTCATAATATGATTTTTTTACCATAACTAAGGGTTTAGTGTTTGAGACACGAATTCTTCCTCAAGTTCCATACTCTAACATAGGTGTCCTTGTAGGAAATATATTACGTAAAAAATTAAGCATATACCACTTATCAGTCTCTCAAATTTTCTCAAAACAAATTTGTAAGACTTCTTTTGAAAGTAAATTTGTAAGACTTAGTGGTAATGATATGCTTTTGTTTGTTAAAACTAATCATATAAAAATTAGAACTTCAAATTAGAATGTTTATTAGGTCAAGATATAGCTACTTAAATAGGCTCATTGAGATCATGAGATTGGTGGAATTTTACTCACGAATTTTATTCTTCTAGACAAGAATAAATAGTATATTTTTAATATTTATAAATGCTCTTTTTTTAAGAAATATTTATAAATGCGTATTACAAGGTAAATGTTTATTTAATTTTGATTTAATTGATATTTAATGGATGGTTTTCGTGATGGAGTAAAAAGTGGATCCAACCACCAAAGAATTTCCACAAACAAAATGTTGATGAAAGCTTTATTGGTTATATATACGAAGGAATTTCCATGGGTTGTGGAGTTGTTATAGAGTTTTTTTTTGTTATTACTTATTTCATTAAATAATCACTTTTTTAATAATCATTTATATATTATTTAAGTTGTTTGAGTATGCTTTTGAAAAAAAGCAGAAATCTAACTATTTCTTTAAGCTATTTAGAGCGCGTTTGTTTTAGATTTAAGAATAATAATTTTTAACTATAAAAAAATATTAATATTTAAAAATTTTGAGAAAGGCATAAGTTGATTCGTGTTTGATTACTCTAATTGAAATCACTCTTTCTCTCTCATCCATTATAAATTTATAATAGAGTTTCATGATAAGCTAAAGTAGTTTTTTTCAAATAATATGTTTTTCAACATTTTTAAAAGTTGAAACAAACATAAAAATGATTTTTTATTAAAAAAATGATTTTTTTCTAAAAATAAGTTGAATCAAACACACTCTAATTTGCTAGTTTGTCATTGCTTGAAAAAAGTGATTTTACTTTTGAAAAAAATAATTGATTTTATTTTAAGAGTTTTTAAAAAACAGAAATTTATTTATCTTTGTCTACAAATATACAAGTGATTTTCACTTTAATAAGTCATTTTAAACTGTTTATATATAAAAAGTTTTAAATATAAATTAGGAGTATTTTTTTCGATATAAAAGTTTTGTGAGTCTGGAGCCTGATGACCGGCCTATTCCGTTCCATCTTAAAATATGACAAGCGCAAACCGGAATTCATGTCTTATTTCATTATCTTCTCACCTGTCTATCAAACGCTACCTTTAATACCAGATATTCACTGTTAGCTGAAATAAAATCTTCGAGTAATGGTCTCCATCTACCTTGAAATATGGGTTTATAGAGAGCATTGTTTGCGAGACTAATTGTAAGGACGTTTGAATGCGCTTCATGCATGGGAACAAAGAAGATGCACTATTATGCTTCGGATATAATTGAACTTCAGATGTTTACTAAGAAGGAATTGAGGATGATCACTTAGTTTTGGACTTTTGGTTAGACTTCATACCCTTATTTTAGGGGATAGATATTAGGCTCTTGTAGGTAGTTTTTTCAAGAACCAAAACGGTTAATAACAAACTTATGCCAAACTAATACTTAATTCTTAAAAAAACTTATCTTATTAAATTTTATATACAAATTTGAACTTTCTAAAATAATTTTGAAATATAAAAAATAATAATGAAAATATAGGATCAAATAATTAATTTGAAAAAAAAAGTTGAGTTGAGTGAATTTAACATTTAAAATTTAACAAAAGTATAAATATTATTTTTTTCAAATATTTCACGTTAAAAAATATATATTTTTAATTAATTATAACAAGTGTTAGAACAACAACGCGAATACAGATTAAAGTAGAGAGAAACACATAAAAGTTTTGGTCACGCAGTTCGGCCAAATTGCCTACGTCTACGACTATAGAGCAGTTATAGTTCCGTTTATTGATTCGTTTTGAATACAATATTAGGGTTTTAGTGTTAGAAGTATATATAGGGATACTAATGATCCAGATTACAATAATACTCTTAAACCGCTCCGCATCCCGACCCTTGCACACTTGACATAGCCTATGAGCCATACTCAACAAGAATTTATAATGGAATTTATTTAATATATATGTATATATATATATATAATATTTATGTTGGGTTTCGTTGTTTTGCATTGTACTAAATCTGTTGTCAAATGATCTATATCTTAATTCGTTAATAGTGTACAACTTTTTAAAAGGGAATGTAACTGTTTAGTCCCATGTGACATGATTTGATTGGTTGTTCGTGTAAAACTATTTTACATCATGCATTAAAATTAAACTCATAAACTCTTTGTTTTCCAAAAAAATATAATAGTTCTGGTTAATTTTACAATAATGTCCGTCTTTTTGTTTTTGGTCAATAATAATGTCAACCTATTGAATTTGAGTTTTTGGTCAAACACAAATGAATTTAAAAGAGAGAAACAAGTGGGCCGAATATGAAATAAGATGGGTACTGGGGTTCATTTTCCTTTATTGGGTTGGATTCAGACGTCCGATCAATTGTATTTGTAGTAGGATTGTTGTTCCCAAAAACAAATTGTTGGGATTACATCTTAGGCTATCTATAATGGTTTTTCCATTCAACATACATTTATTGGGTTTTTCCTTTTTTTACATTTTACACTCCACATCATTTTCTCTCTCATCCACCTAATAATTCAACACACATTCAACTTTTACTCACTACAATGGTTTTGTTTAATAAAATTCAACACCCTACCCCACCACTTTTATTTCATATTCTTACTTTCTTTTATGTTTTTGTCTTTGTGATTATATATTAATAACAATTATCGATTTAAATTAAATTAAAATAATTAAGAGTTAATTTTTTTCTTTCTAGTTTAGTAATTTATTTTAGTAGTTTTATATTCTTAATTAATTTTTTCTTGCAAGTAAAAAAAGACGAGATATAGGGATAGTCATTATTAAAACAAGTGAAATGTCGTTTTTTTTTTCTGTGTCCAAATCAAATGAACCAAGTCTCTATTTATAGATAAGAAAATGATGAATTTTGGTGAAAAAAATAATAATTTATTACGAAATAATTGACCCCAAATAATTAGGATGAGATAAGAATCTGGAAATTACAACAATCAATGAGATTTTGCGACGTGGGATGAGTGAGACCAAATTACTGTTCATTCAACATGTTGAATGTATTCAACATGTTGAATATTACACACCCTATTCAACTAGCTTATTGGAGCAATTCAACTGTTGAATGGGTTATTCAACAACCATTCAACGTGCCCATTGTGAGTAGTCTTACATATTGTTAAATTATACTTCCTCCGATCCTAAATATAAGACCTATTCCAAAAAATTGCGCTTATTAAGAAAACACTTAATGTGACTAATTAGTGTATTGGTTTTTTAAAAATGTATACATTCTTCCCTATTTACCCTTTGTCATTTTCTCTCACTAATAATCATTGCATTCATAGTTAGTTGGAATAGTAGTAATTAATGATAGGTGGTAACTTTGGAATTGAAAACATACAATTAATGTGAGGGGTGAATATGGAAGAGTACAAAACCTTTTGTTAGATTTTTGTAAGAGGTCTTATATTTAGGAACATGAATGTAAGACCCAAGATTTTAAGCTTAGAATAAGTGGAAGAGATTTCCATTTACGATTAGGCTTGATGTAATGTGAAGGGAAACCTGAACGAAAGTTTATTAAATGAAATATATTTATGAAGGAGAAAGTTCAGGAAAAGTTCAAGGATTGCATTATGATCGATAAAAGTTATAGCACGAACGTTTTACGCTTAAACCTAGGTCAGAAACCCTAGTATATAGCTAATTTTCACTTTTAGGCACGATGGCAGTTAATTCCAAAAATCTTCAGAGAAATGTTAGAACTTCTCTTTTTCCATATATCACGATCGTCTCGAGGCGAAACTCTAGGATCTACGAACGTCCGATTCCAATCATCGGAAGTTTGCCGAAACCGAAACCCTGGTATTTCAAAACCCTAGAATTTCTCGACAATGAAGACTTTATCTATTCAGAGCTTCAAATGAATATTCTACACGCGTACACCCATTTCTCTTGATGATTTCAATCTTTCTTCCGAAGGAAGTTTTCTATTCCGACATTCGATGCAAAAAGCAACTTATCGGGTAAAATAGTTTTACACCGACTTTGCACCGACTTTGCATTAGTTGCCAAAAATACAAGGAGACATCTTCTTAGTTTAGGAAATCCTTTGCCAAAACCTATCTTAGAATTCATGGAGAATGATGCCGGAAAAATCTGATTCGCGAAACTTTCATTTTCCCGCGAATTACCATTTTCTATATATAGCAAGAAAGGTGAGAAAAATTACAAGAACTCCTCCATTTTCTCTCCAAGGCCGCGAGCTCCATAGAAGGAAGAGGAAGAAGAGCTTTTCTTCAAACCTTGCTTGATCGTCGATCAATCAGTTGCTGCTTCAAGGCTTCGAGGTATAGTCGCTAATCCTTACCTCCGATCGCTTTTTCCATAGCTTTTCTGTAGAGTTTTCTGAGTGGATAGTTTATGGGTTTTTGCAAAACTATCCTGAATCTTTCATTTCTGATTCTAAACCTCTTCTATATGTGCCCAAGATCACTTCTGCCGGATTAGATTTTCCGTTATGTCGCCGGAATTCCGCCGGAATCAATTCTAGCCTAAAATACCAATTTATGTAGTTTTTGAGTAAAGTTCCAACCTCTAGGCTGAAAACTATCGCCTTAGCTTAGTGCTAGTAGGATTAGTTGTCATAAACGTCGTTGGTGACGTCCCTGCAAAATTTTATTTTTGGGATTTCAGTTTTGAAAATCCTAAGTTAAAAATCATGACCAAAATACCCCTGCAACAGTTTTCGATCCGATAATTTTTCCGAGTTCAGAATACCCTTAGTTACGGCTTATGAAAGCATAGGAACCAAGTTTGATCGAAGAAAAATCGAGCCCCTTAATTGTGAAAAGTGGCCGAGCCTATTAGAGGGGGAGGAAGAAATTTCCTTTTCCGAAAACTTGTCCTTTCGCGCTAGATTATCGTACCTTAGAGTATAGATTACTTCGAGTAACCTTAGTAAGTATCGATAGCTTAGTTTTCGATAGATTCTTATAGTATTCTGTGATTTTGTTGTAAAGGTGCTTTTGAGGATTTCTCTGAGGACCAACACTTTGAGTGCGAGGAAGCACTAGTTGATCAACTTTCAGGTGAGGGCTTCTCACTGAATCTCTAGTTAATGCTTAGGGTCGATGTTTCGACATTGTTTACTGTTTATGCACTGAGATTGTGTGTGATTGAAATTGTTTTCTGAGGCTTCGGCTGACAATGTAGATGATTCATCTACTGAATGTTTTTGAAGATTGACTTACATGCTATGTGCTATGTGGGTAATCTAGGATGTGTGATGCATGCTTTATATGCTAAGTGCTAAGTGTTAATGTTGAGATTTCTTGATATATGACATGTTGTTGATTGTGATGATTTAAATATGCTTTACACTGGAAATCTGAGATTCTGAATGGTGAGAATAGCGGGCAGGTCATGCCGATTTTATTTTGAGAGTTTTGAGAAAGTTTGATAGGACGAACGAGGTTCGGGCCTTGATTTTTGTTTTAGTGGATCGAGACATCCTCTGGAAGCGACTTGGGATCGGGAGATCCTGCAAATGTATAAGACTTGCGATAAGACAAAATGGAATCTATTTTATAAAGAAAACTCATAAGACCTTAAATAACCTCTAAATCTTTAAGTAATGATAACAACCTCGAAGGAAGGCATTGGAAGTGAAATCTTAATTTTGGAAAACGAGGAGTGTCGTCGGATCCAAGTGTGGGAGTATGTTTGATGTTGTGCTGTTGGAGCAGCGTTTATTGTTGTGCTGTTGGAGCAGCGAGTGTTGTTGTGCTGTTGGAGCAGCGAGTGTTATTGTGCTGTTGGAGCAGCGTTTATTGTTGTGCTGTTGGAGCAGCGAGTGTTGTTGTGCTGTTGGAGCAGCGAGTGTTATTGTGCTGTTGGAGCAGCGTGTGTGGTGGTGCTGTTGGAGCAGCTATGTGTCGTTATGAAGTGTGTCTTTTGGTCGCAGAATCGACTTTACCTTAGGGTAAGCTTTTAGAGACTTTAACTTCCCTAGAACACGTGGCGACGTGTCGAGTGAGGTCGGAGACGTTGTTTGACTAATCATTTTGCATACATGCAACATTAATGAGGTATTAACACAGGACGTACTCTGGACCTCGTCGGTTTCCAAAATGGTCATAAGACCCGGAATGCCGTGAAAGAGCGTTTGTAGACGTCTCTTGTAGCAGACCGAAATGGCAGACCTACGGGTTTACTGCTGATCTGACTACCACTGTGGGAGTAAGAGACATCACGGGCCGAAATGGCACCACCGTGGCTGGTGAAGGGCTGATCCGATGATGTCCATCCGTTCCGGATTGCATATTGGTTGACTGGGTTAACCTGCATACATATCACGCAACATGCATACTGACTTAGTTGATGAGTGTGGTTGATATTTGATAAACTTACTTGGAACATGCTAATTGTTATTATTGTCGTTATGATTTTGTGGAACATGCAACCCTAGGAATGATATCTCTAGTTATAAGCCTAAGTGGCTATCTATTATTTGTACCTATTGGGTTTATTATCTACATAGTTCTTTAGAGTTGACCCTCGCGTCTTCTGTGTGTGTTTTGGCGGACAACGCCTTTTGTCAGATGAATATTGCGGACTGGTACACCATGGTCCACCCTTCGGGGGGGATTAGGTATGAGATGATCGATCAGGACGACCCCGGGTCGTGGGTGGTTGACCCCGCGAGCCACCGAGCGACGTATTCGGGGCGTATCATGGAGGATCACGTGGACAGTGGAGGACTCTTGAGGTCAGGAGTGTTGAGGCGATGCTCTATCAGCTTCAACTTGCCACCGGGCGTTCACTGCGGACCAGGATTCGGAGGAGCACCGCCGCCACCGTCATCTTCAGAGGAGGAGGATCCCTCAGAGGAGATTCCAGTGGAAGTGCCTTCGGTAGGGTCTAGTGCACCCTCCGTTGCGATCATTGATGATCAGGGTTCGGGCCCTAAGCCCGTGAGTCCAGCGTCGGAGCGCACTGCGGTTGCGAGGGGAGGACGGATAGGGTTAGTAGACTTGGTCGTTCTGGATTCTGATTCAGACGACGATCATGCTAGCACATAGATTTGAGTGTTGGTATGAGCTCCTCGAGTTAGGATTAGTGTAGGAGTAGAGTTTTAGCTCTGACAGTCTTGCTTCATTTGTTACTTAGGGGACAGGGTAGATCCGCCTATAGCTTTTTGTGTGGTTTTCTTACGGGAATCACAGAGAGTTGGTTGGACTTAGGAGGTCTTATTTTCAGGCCATTGGGTCAGCTGATTCTCAGTTTTGAGGGATGGTGTTGCGGGCACTTCACCCTTTTCTTTTGGTTTGTATATATTGCCTACGGGCGTTGCACTTTTCTTTCCGTCACTGGAGGTTACTCGTGACGAGGTTGCTACTACAGCGGGGGCTGTTTATATATTGTATATTAGTTCTGATTTTTGTTATTGTTGGGTTTTATTTAATTCCGTCTTGTCTTAGTTATTATTATAAAAAAAAAATATTCACGTTTTTCCGCATTAAGTTTATTTTGGTTACTAAAGTGACGCCACCGAAATCGAGGTGTTACAATGAAAATTTTGAAACTAGGTCTTATAATTAGGAACGGAGGGAGTAGTAATTCGTATATCCCGAAGAATTTTCGTCCAAAATATTTATATACAAATCTTCCAGAAGTTAAGCTTCTATAAATGACACTATTTATGATTCTAAAATTTTAACTTCGAAGAGTAATTCTTTTTTGCTTAGTTCTAGCAAGGGCGTGGCATTAAATCTTTTTTTTTCTCGGTCAGGGTTAGTTAGAGAGAAATTAGACATTTATACTAGTTATAAGTATTAAATCTTTTGTTTTTCTCAGTCAGGGCCTAAGATCAGGCCGAAAGGCGTAGTCGATGGACAACATGTGAATATTCTTGTACTACCCCTTGTTGGTCCCGAGGGACGGAGAAGGCTAGATTGCGGGGGCCCGGTTAAACAATCAAAATCAAAATCAAGACCTCCTAAATCAAAATCAAAATCAAAATAAAAAATAAAGCGGAAAAACAGGTATTTTTTTTGTTTTGTTTTAAATAAAAAGACTTGTCGAAATAAAGACTCAACCCAATGCGATGAAAAGAAACTAATATACAACTATATATATACAGCTTCGACTGTAAAATAAAAGTCAACGTCACGAGTGACCTCCAGTGACGGAAAAGTAGTCTGAAAGTGATGCCCGCAGGCCAATAGGTACAAACCATAATCTGTGACAAAGTGTGATAGTACAGTGCTCCAAAGAAAGTAAGTCAGCCTCAAAGCGGCCTCAACAAGACCTCCTAAGTCCAACCAACTCCATATGATCCTCATGAAAGAGAATCACACAAAAAGCTATAAGTCGGGAACTACCCTGTCCCAAAATAAAAGACCATCAGAGCTACGACATACTCCTACTCTAACTACCCAAGAGAGCGCGTCTCAATACTCCTCCTCCTCCTCGGCATAATCCTCGTCGGAGTCAGAGTCAGAATCAGAGTCCAAAATGATCAACTCGCTGTCCACATCAATAATCTCTCTCCTCTCATACCGAGACACCAACCTAGACGCCCCTGTCTCTGCATCCACCACCCTGACGGTCACACCCTCCTCCGACACGCGTACCAAAGGTACCACGCTATAACCACGGGAAGAAGAATATGTCCTAGAGCGAATGACGGTAGCAGGGTCAGAATCATCCTCAGACTCAGCAGGCCTGGAGGAAGAAGCAGCATCGAAACGGTCAGCGACGGTGGGAGAGCTCGATCCAGACGATGCTCCACCGGCAGGCTCCTCCTCACAGGGATCCTCGTCGTCAGACGACCGCGGTGGTGGCGGCACTCCAGTACCGGGACCACAATGAACAGTGGGTGGCAAGTTGAAGCTCTCCGAGTAACGTCACAACAAACCCTTGGTCAATCTCCCAAACTCGTCAATCCGATCCTCCATGATCCTCCCCATGTATATAGCCCGGTGACTGGCGGGATCGGTCACCCACGCGGCTGGGGAATCCTGATCTAGCATCTCATACCGGGTTCTCCCCGAAGGGTAAACCAGCTCAAACCAATCGGCCGTCGACATCTGACAGCAGGCGTACGATCACCCAAACACAAGTAGACAAACAAGGCAAGCGCGAGGGTCAACTCACGGAAATAGATAAATAGTACACGTAGTGCACGCAACAAGTAAAGCATACGGGGAGATACTTAGGTTCGATAGGCTTATAATAGCATATAAGTATCATAACTTCAAATGAAATAACAATAGACGATAAATGACAACTCAAATCAGTTATCAAGAAACATAACGATATTCAACGATATCAAGTCAATAAGTCAGAGATGTATGATGAAATGTATAATCAGTTATCAAGAAACATAACGATATTCAACGATATCAAGTCAATAAGTTACAAATGTATGAATGAATGTATGTCATGCTGCAAGAAATGCTCCGGAATAGATGGGCACCATCGAGTCAGTCCTAACACTGGCCTAGTGTTTAACCATTTCTACTCGGGCGTCTCTTACACCAAACAAATGTAGTCAGATCAGCTGTAACCCGCAGGTCTGCCATTTCCGTCTGCTACTAAGAACCACACACAATGTTCTTATGTGAAAACTCGGGTCTTATGACAATTTTGGGATTTACCGAGGTACGATATCCCATTGTGTATTAACCTCAAAATGTATGAATTATGCAATATGATTAGCCAATCAATGTACGACCAACCCCCGTCACGTAGTCACGTGTTCTAACTAACATATTGTCTCTAAAAATACCCTAAGGTAAATGTCGATTCTGCGACAAAAGACGATTAATTATAAAAAGAGTGCAATCACTCCTGATGACTTCTCGAGTCATCTGACACATCCAATTCCGATGGTCAAAAACTGCTCAGCGAGCGAAAGAGTACCAGAGTACTCAAAAACTTATAGTTTCCCAGCTTATCCTTTAGATAGCCAAACAACAAACTGCTCATCGAGCAAAAGAGAACCAACGTACTCGGAAACTTATAGTATCCCCGGCTTATCTTTGAGATAGCCAAACAATAAAGCTGCTCCTCGAGCAAAGTGCCAAAGCACACAGGTTTCCCCTAAACTTGGACTCGGCGACACTTCTCATTTTCCAAAACTTAACTCCAAGCCCTAAGCTTTCTTTTGAGATCATTATCATTAATTAAAGTGTTCGGATGTTGTTTAGTGTATTATGAATATTCTTTGTGAAATACTTTACATTTCTTTCGTCTCTAAATTCTATAAGTTTAAAAGATCCCATCAACCCAAATGATTCCCTGAAAAGGTCTCGATCCATTAAAACAATGAGGGCCGAACCTCGGTTCGTCCCATAAAAAATTCTCTCAAAATCTCGTCACTAGTATGGTATAACTCTCCCGTTTCCCCACACTCAGACGTACAACAGATATATGTATAATTGCACAATAAAGTTAGCACAATCCAACAAATCATGGCACCTATATCAACACATCATAAGATTAACCATTTAGCACATAGCATGTGAATCAATCAACAACAATCAGAACAATAAACAAGTAATAACACATATGTCGGCCGAAGCCCAAGAAATCGGAGACACACGTCTCAATCAGTTCACTCGGCCGAAGCCTCTAGAAATCATTTTCCAGTTCAACTTAATCAAGTAAAGCATAAACAATAAATCAAGTCGAATTGATCGACGCCTAAAAAATTAGCTAGCAAGGTGAGTTTCCCTCACCTTGAGGTTTTCCAGCTTCACACAGCAAGAGTTCCTCACTCGCTTCACTCACAGCTCCAAAGAGTTCCTCAGACGAACCTTTGAGCAAAACATAACAGAATCCAACCAATTCAAGTCAGAACTAATCCAACAATAATTACTAACGTTATACGAAGCATTATAAGCTCCAGAGTACGATAACCTAACACGATAAGACGAGTTTTCGCAAAAGAGAAAATTCTCCTCCCCCAAAGGGGTGCTCTCGGTTGTGCACTACTTTTAGTGTACCGGCGCTTTTTCTTCAATCAAACTTGATTCCTAGGTTATAATTAGTCGTAACTAGGATAAATTAAAGCTCGAAAAAAATTATCGGGTCGAAAACTGAAATAGGAACAGTTTGGTCAAGGTTTTTAGCTCAGAAATTCAAAGTCAGAATTTTTGAAAATAAATTTGATGAGGTTGTTACTAACGACGTTTATGACGACTAATCCTACTGATGCTAAGCTCAGTCGAGAGTTTTCGATCCAAAAAGCGTAACCTCAGCTCATAAATGGGTATTTGGACAATTTTGAATACCTACGACGATCCGACGAGAATCGGCGAACATAAACGGAGTATTTGTGACATATAAATCGTAGGGATTAAGTTTAGAAAGAAGAATCGAGTTATTTGGACAACTTTACAAAAAGCTCTAAAATTTGACCACAGAAAGACAGAGAAAAGCGACATAATTGACGATTAGAGGTTAGAAGTAGCATCCATACCTCGATGCCAACGTATAGCGACTAACAGAGTGACGATCAGGCAAGAATCGGCAAAAATCTCCTTCTCCCTCTCTCCCTTGGTGCTCGCGGGTTTGGCAATGGTGGTGATGAAGATTTTTGAGTTTTGATGCTATTTATAGAAGATGGAAAACTCGGGAAAATTAAAATTTCACGATTTCGATTTTTCCTGTGCGTTCCTCTGTGAATTATAAGATAGAATCTGGCGACAGAATTTCAGAACTCGAAACAAGTTTCTTAGAATTTAGGTAATCGATCCCAAAACGGTATTAGACGATTTAACCCGAAAAGTTACTTTTTGCAGTCGATGTCAAATCAGAAAACTTTCTTCAGAAGAAAGATTAGAAACATCGAAATAAATCGGTACGCACGCGCGGAATCTTCGTTTGAAGCTTTGAATAGAAAAAGTCTTCATTGACAGTTTATCTTAAGGTTCTTGAGCTATCAGGAACTCAGTTTCGACAAACTTCCGAGAATTGGAATCGATCGTTCGTACATTCCAGGGTTTCGTGTCGAAACACTTGTCATGGAAAGGAATAAGAGAAATTCTTTTATTTCTCTGAAGATCTTTGAATTTCGTTTCTACAGTGCTTTAAGAGCAGATTAGCCCTTAACTAACGCTTTCGCCCTAAGGCATAAGTGAATAAGGCTCGTGCTATAACATATAGCGACTATAGTACTATTCTTAGTCATTTCCTAAACTTTCTCCTTCATTAAGTTATTACAATTATTGAACACTCGTTCAGTTTCCTTCACGATACATCGAAACTTAATCGTGAATAATAACTTATTTAATTAATTCTATAACTAAAATTTTGGGTCTCACATCCCACATTGACTAGAGATAGAGCATAGATAGTCTTTATAAGGGCAGTGTAAACCTCAACTCTTGAGCTAGATTTTGGGTTGAGTTAGGCCTCCCAAATTCTAATAGAAACCTTTTGGCTTAAGGCAGAAGTGTAAGACTCAAATAGTCTATGCGACTAATAACTAGTTATGTATCAGCTTAAACGTGATAAACGTTGTTTGATGTGCTTTTTGTACCTTGTTGACTTATATTGAGAATATATGTTTGACTCGGTAGGATTAACTGTGTGATTATTATTAGCATTACTATATATATCTTAGATAAATATAAATAAATAAAGAGAAAAAAAGAATGTTGAGAAAAATGAGTCACGCAAGTGACTAAGAAAAATGTATATATAATAGGGGTGTACAAGACCCGGCCCTACCCGCCAACCCGTCCCGACCCAAGCCTTTAGGGTCGGGTTGAACCCGGCCCGATCATTAAAAGAGAGTAGGGTCGGGTTCGAGTTGACACTCGGATCACCCGGCCCGTCCCACATATATATGTTATAAAATTTTAATTTGTTATAATGATTAAAATGTGATACATGGTGCTCAAATTTATCTTACAATGTAGATGAGATTAAAATGTTTAACATCTACCTTATGAATTAAATAAACGTTGGTCAAACTATGGACACTTTCATGCTCTAACAAGAGAAAATCATGTGTGTGTATTATGCATATGTGAGACAAGTGAAGAAATGATCAAACAAAATGTAAACATCTCAAGTACAATAGATTATGAAAGAATTGGATCCTTTCAAGTTATTTCTTCTAAAAAATAGTTCCAACTTATAACTCTTTTAGTATGTTATTATCTTTAAATTTTACAATTAATATCAAATAGTCTTAAACTTATTGTCCCTCGGGTCAACCCGGTCCCGTTCTACATAGACCCGTCCTAAATTGGACCCGCATAATGTCGGGTTGCTTCGGGTCTAGGGACGGGTTATAGTATATGAATTGACCCGATCAACATTTAGGGCCGGGTTAGGGTTAACCAAAACACGTCCTAACCCGTCCCTTGTACACCCCTAATATATAATGAGAATAAAAGTAAGATAAAGTCTATGGATATATAATAATATTTTGATGGGTCGGCACGTGGATCGCCGGGGATGAGTGGTATTGGGGTGTTTTTAGGATAGCCATTCTGAGATTGCGAGTTTGTTCTCAAAGCCTACGGGTGTGTTATTGGCGTATGAGGCGGAGATTAAGGCAATTTTAACAGCGTTAAGGTCTTGCAAGGAGCATAACGTGAGAAGGATTTAAATTGAAAGTGATTCATCGCTAGCGGTCGGTTGGGTTGGCAATAATTGGAATAGACCATGGAAGCTTCTAAATGATTTACATCTAATTGATTTGTTAATGCTTGAGATGGATTGTGTCGGGGTGCAACATGTGTTTCGTGAGGCAAATTCAATGGCGGATTTTCTAGCAAAATCAGGGTGTGATAGGGAAATAGCTCTTTGGGAGTGGTGTGGATAAAAGTCTATGTTATGTCATGTTTCTTTAGTGGCTCCTAAGGTACAAGGTTGCTGGATGGTTTTAGAGTTTGCTTATTTGCATTTTTTCTGGTTCGGTTGATGCAGGAGGTTTTATCAAGTTGTAGGTGGCAAGTGTGTTAATTATGTGGTGTTTTTCTGGTGGTGGATTTTGTATGACAGCATAAGGATTGTTTTTGTGTTGTGCTGATATTTATTGTGAGATGATGTGCTATGGCTCTTGATCGAATGGTACAGCTTGGGGCATGATTCATGGAGTGCATTATATTTGTGGAAGCTGTATTGTGGAATGGTATATGTCTGGAAGTAACTGTCACTTGCTGTAAGGAATGTGCTAATAACTGGGATGAAATTTCGTAAGGTGCAGTAGCTGATTATTTAGTGGGTGTTAGCAGCTGGTTATTTGGTGCTCGATGTGGCTATATATGGAAGGGAGGCTAAGTTTGGTGACTTTTGCTTGATGCTGTGTTTGGTGGATTATGGCTTTTTGTGCTGTAAATGGATTAAATGGGTTCAAGTCGCATGGTGTGCAGCGTGGAAGCTGTACAGATGGAATTAGGGAGCAATTTAATTGGATAGCATTGGTGATTGATTTCGCCTACTGATGCCTCTGGATTAAGTGTGTTCATGGATTTTGTTTGTAATGGTGGCATTTGTTTCATAGTTTAATTCAGTGGATTGTTATATACTTTTTTTTTGTTATGCTTTGTTTGGTTCCTAATTATGAGTACTCTTTTTTTTTTCTCTAAGATTTTTCCCATTGGGTTTTTCTTAAGGAAGGTTTTAATGAGATTCATTCTTGGGGTTTAAATCAACAAAGCTTGGATGGCTAGGATATTTGCCTGGCCAGTTCAATTCCATTTCATGAGAGGGTTGTTCTCATGGATTTTTTTGGTATTAATAATATTTGCTGTTTAACTTTAAAAAAAAATTGTTCACACTTACACTTGACACTCTTAATAAGAGATGAAAATAAAAGAAAAGAAATAAGAGATATGGTGAGTGAAGTAATAAAATTACAAGAGAAATTTGCAAAAAAAAGTAAAAATAAGTTGGGAGAGAATTAGATGTGTGAATAAATCATTATCCAAATCAATATATATACATTAAGTTTAAGCAAAAAAAAAAAAAAAAAACTTGCCAGTAACGGAAGAAAAAGAAGACTAAAGAAAGAATTGACGCTTGAGGTGTGTACTTATATGGCTTCCACCTCATGCTTGTTTGATGCATCACCTTCGTAGCAAGCATGACAAGGATTAAAGAATGAACGTGTAAGAAATATTTACCATAATAGAATTAGAAGTTTCTAAAATAAATTAATTACCTGTTTTATTTTTATCTTAAACACTCTTTTTTACTCTCACTCGTTTCTGTTGCTCTCTAACTCTCTCCTCACCGTCACGTCTTTTTGAGGTGCCGCTTCACGCCTTTTTCAAGTGCCGCTTCAACTGAAATATAGTTTCGCCCCTCGATCGATCGATGCTCTCTCACTCCGTCTCTCTTGCCGCTCCAATTTCCGGTGCTTTCTGTAAGACCTTGAAATTATTGAATAAGTTATTACGAAATAAGTATATTATTATATATGAATTGGTTGATCCTTGTCTGTTGTCTGTTTTTCGTAAATGGATTTCTTTGATTTATTTACTGTTGTCATGATTATGAGAATGTATGGATGACATGTATACATGGTAACGTCTCATAGGACAACACTATCTTCTTGTTGATGTTGTTGTTGCTCTCAAAAAACAGCATAAGCTTTGTTTCCGTAGTTAGTCGTCAGTAATTGACAGAAATGCATAATATTTAAAAATAGACTTAGGTTAATTATTTAATTAATCTTATGAGTCATAAAAATGAAAATAAAATTGAAATAATTATTAATAATTTCGTGGTTTTCAGAATTAATGACTAGGAGAGAGAAAATTGGGTTAAAAATCTAATTTGGAGTTGTTTAAGGGCTTTTTCATAAAAATTGATTAAACCTCTTAAAAATTGAAAAGCTACTAAACCTTAATTTGGCTAGGGATGGCAATGGGTCTCGGACCCATAGGGTACCCGCAAAAAATACCCATTATGGGTACGGTAAAAACCCGCTAGATGGGTATGTGGTTGGGTATGGGTAATTACCCGCAAAAAGTATTGGGTATGGGTGTGGGTATGGGTACTATAGTACCCAACCCGCCCCATACCCGCACACACATATTATTATTATTATTATTATTATATGAACAAATTAACTTAAGCTATAGCTTTCAAACTTACTTATTTTAAAAAATAGGTGACTATTTAAAGTACTCATAATCATTGCTAATTTACTCCCATTTATTTTTAAAATTAGTAAGTTAATAACCTACAACTTTAGGACTATATTATAAATCTAAAATTAAAAATTAAGTTATATCTTTCTTGCTTATTCGTTCTAAAAAAATATATTCTTAGTTGAATGATTTTATTTGTTACGTAGATAATCTTTTGTATTTATATTAGTGTTTTTTATTTAAAAAGTTAGTTGTATTTTTTGTTTTCTATTAACAAAAATAGTGAAAAATATATTTTGGTTAACTAAATTGCGGGTAATGGACACGAGTACATGCATATAGGTACCCAGAGGGTACGGGGACGGGCATTCAAGTTGCTACCCACGCGGGTATGGGGACGGATACGGGTAATTTTTTAAAACGCGGGTATGGAGATGGGTACTATCGTACCCACCCATACCCTACCCATTGCCATGCCTACAAATATCTCTCACCCCACTTTTATCACCGTTGTTTTTCCTTAACTTTGTGGGAACATCATCTTCCGTATCTTTTAGCTAGACAATTTGATGTGTTGCAGGGGTTGAATCCCGATGGTGTTGCAAATTTTCTTGCCTTGATCACTTTCAAGCATAATAGGGGTTCAACTGGCTCGGACCTTATAAAGCACAATGGAAAAGAGCTCTCAATATGGAACAACAGGAGCAGTGCGGCAAAATCCAAAGCTCTTTGTTCTAAAGGTGTGCCCGCTGCGACTCGCCATGAGATAGCTCTTGCCTGTCCCATTCGTGTGGTTAGAAGCTTGGGAAAATATTGGGATTTCCCGTGGTGAGTGGGAGAGTGTCCCATGGTGATTTTAATTTTATTCTTGATCAGGTCTCTCGCCGTTTAGCGGGATGGAAGTGTCGGCTTCTGAACACAGCAGGTCGTATTTTCTTGGCGAGATCGGTCCTTACTGCTCTTCCTACCTATTACATGCAGGTGGTGTGGCTCCCTCGGAAGATCGTTCACTCTATTGATAGAGCAGCTCGAAATTTTATCTGGTCTGCTTCTGGTAATCGCGGATGGCATCGGGTTAAATGGGAGGTTGTCACCCAGCCTCGTCAAGATGGTGGTATCGGTGTGTGAGACACCTCTTTCGCAAATACTTCCCTCTTAGGGAAGCTTGTGTGGACCTTGCAGCAAGATCCTGAGAAACTTTGGGCGCGTGTTCTCTCCCATAAGTACCTGGGCTCGAAATCTATCCTTGATGTTGTTGCTTCGTCGTTGGCGCCAAGCCTTTGGAAAGGCATCCTGCGTGCTCGCGATGTCCTCAAGGAGGGTTTTAGGTTCAAGCTGGGCAATGGAACAACCTCAATCTGGTACCATGATTGGAGTGGGCAAGGTTCACTTGCCACCAGGCTCCCCTTTGTTCATATAACTGACACATCCTTGTCTCTTCGTGATGTTATTCGAGATGGTAGTTTGAATTTTTCTGGCCTCTATACTATCATACCGCCAGACCTGCAACCGTCCTTCCATGCTATTGTTCCGAGCATTGATGCTAGGCTGGTCGACTGTTGGACCTGGAAGCATGACCAGAATGGGGTTTATACGGCTGCTAGCGCTTATTATTGGCTCATCTCGGAGGCTGCTCAGCCTTCGTTTCCCCCATTGGTGCCCTTGGAAGTTCATTTGGAAAATTGAGGTCCCGGAGAAAATTAGAGTGTTTGTGTGGCTCCTCATGCACGATGCTATCCAAGTGAATAATTTCAGGTTTCGCTGCCACTTGGTGTCTTCCCCAGCTTGTACCCGCTGCAACCATCATGTTGAAGACAGTATTCATTGTTTGAGAGATTGCAGGTTCGCTAGGGAGGTTTGGTCCAGGCTTGATGCTCTCTCCTGGCCTGGTTTTCTTTCTGGGGATATTTTCTCTTGGCTCTTGTGTCAAGCGCGCGGTACGCATGCGTCCCTTTTCGCCACAACAATCTGGGGGATTTGGAGGTGGCGTAACAATGCTCTTTTGGGTGACAATAGCTGGAGCGCGATGAGCACAGTTCAGCGGATCCTCCATGATCACCACGAGCACATTACCTATTTGTCATCAGACCTGTCGAGTTTAACAGGGAGTGTGGCTGTGGCGCGGTGGAGCGTTCCCCCTGCTGGTAGGCTTAAGCTGAATACAGATGGAGCATTCGATCATGTTGGCATGAGGTCGGGAATGGGGGACCTCGTGAGGGATGCTTCTGGTTCTTGGGTGTGTGGGTTTTATGCGGGTGCGACTAGTGCAAACCCACTTCTGGCAGAAATTGAGGCTCTGAAGCTGGGATTGAATATGTTATGGGATGCAAATTTGAGATGTGTTGATTGTGAAGTGGACTGCCTTGATATTGTCCAGGCTTTAGCTAATAACACTTATCAATTCCATGTTCAGGCCTCCAACTTGCTAGAGTTAAAGCTGCTCTTGGATCGTGATTGGGATGTGGAGCTCAGGCATATCTCTCGAGATGCGAATGACGCTGCAGATTGTCTTGCCGGGTTGGGTAGTCGTCTTAAATGCTCTTATACCTATCTTGAGGTTCCTCCTCAAGAGCTTTGTCCCATCTTGGCTAGGGACTTGTTAGCCTTGTAGTTCTTCTTCCTGTCCTTTAATTTTCCGATGTACCAAAAAAAAAGGTTTAGTAGCTTGAAGGACAAGCAAGCTAGGTTGACTTGGCTCTAGAACTTTGGAGAAACTTCTAGAGAAGTGAAACAACCTTAGAAAACTAAATGAAGGTCAGTTCTATCTAGATGTTATTTAATTAATTAATTAGGGAATATTCTAGATATAAGTTGTTGAGTTCTATTGAGAAATTCAAAGGAAATGGGGAAGGGAATGAACCAAGACTAGGGTTTAGGGAAAAGGGACTTAAAAACAGAAAAAAAAACCACCCTCATATGATGGGTTGATCGAGCTCTTTAAGGGGGATTGGTTGGTGAACCTCTCCTATAAATATATAGAACCTCATTCAGAAGGCTAAAATCACACAACACAGTAGTTGCTTCCCTTACTAGAAAAACTACACTTGAGACCCATCAATCTCAAGTTCTCCGTCTTCCTTTTGGTGGCCAAAACCCCCTCCTTCCCTTGATAGACAATAGCACTTCTTCCATTCTCCAAGTTCCTCGAGGTTAGAACATAGACTAAACCTCTCCTTGAATCGTATCTTTGTACACACCATCCTTCATTTTATTTTTTAACCTTTATTAGCGGTGTTACGTTCTAGTCTATGTTTTGTTGGCATATGAACTACAATCTTCGAAGATAAGGGTAGTTTCTTTCTTAGTGCATGAGTCTTCCTGATTTTTATTTCCTTGCATGGTATATGAGACGAAGATGTTATGGTTGTTGTTGTATGACTTATAACATGTTGATTATTTTCCCACATGATTATGCATGCTTTTGTTGTTGATGTATCAGATATGCCATGATTTGAGTTTATGTCATTTAAAAGTTGAGTTTTGGAAAATAAACGACCCTCTTTTGTTGTTGTTTGGCCGTGGGCCTTTGATTTCTAATAAGAGCACCTAGGGTTTGATATTTGAAGTGGAAACATGGTGGTTATTTGTCCCACCATTGTCCCACCTCGTGGAGGTGTTTTGAATTACCCGACAACGTGGTTGTCTAGCCTTGTAAGGCTTTGATCGATCCATCTTGGTAGAAGCATATAGGCATTAAGACTAACCTTGATAATTCAGGTGACTTTTTTGTTATTCTTGATAAGTTGTTTATTGTTTTTATCCTAAAAGTTGTTGTTAAAGATTGAATTTTGAATTGTCGTTATCCATGATCTTATCTTATTTTCAAATTTTGAATTGTTGTTGTTTGTTTGTTGAGACTAACCCTTAATGTTTGCTACTTGTCTACTTGGGCGCTTAACGCTTTAGATGATGAGCCGTTTAGTGGTGAAGTTTGATTGTTCTTGACGACAAGAGTGGATGGGCAACGACTTGTGCTAGGTGACAAGACTTTGAGGCGACGAAGATGGAAAGTGTGCAAAGCGAACTTGATTAAATAATTTTATACCTTATTTTCGTATGTGGGATTTTGATTACGCTAGTGGTTTAACTAGGAATTTTATCAGGATATTATTGTTATCATAATAACCGACGTTTAAATTTGGATATCGATAATCGGTTAATGATTTAAAGGAAATCAAATGATAAAGTTTTGGAAAGTTGATAAAGATAAAAGTAATCAATATATTTTGAACTTAAAGGCTAATTGAATCGATTTTTGAAAAGTGATTTGAAAAGATATTGAAAATTCCGTTTGAGTTCAAGTAAGAACTCGGGTTGTTCTGTCTAAGGCAAGAAGGGCTTTCAATGAGGCATTGTGCTTGGCCAGCTTACCTGGGAACTTCTCGGGTCATTGCTTGGGTGATGATGAGCCTTTGTTTTCGAAATGTCACTCTTTTGAAAAGAAAAAAAAACCCCGAGCTAGTCCTCATATTTGTCGAGTTACTAATGTGATCCCTAATTTAGAAATTGGGGCGTTACACTTTCTCACTTCGCACCCTCGATCGATTGGTGCACTCTCACTGTGTCTCTTTCGTCGCTCCGATTTCCGGTGCTCTCTCACTTCGCACCCTCGATCGATCGGTGCTCTCTCACTATGTCTATCTCTCTCTCCGCTCTGATTTCTGGTGCTCTCCCACTTCGCACCCACGATTCATCGGTGCTCTCTCACTCTATCTATCTCGCCACTCCGATTTCCGGTGCTTCTTTTTAAGGTACTCATCAAACTTACTTGAACATATTGCATGTGTCTTCCCTTTCATAATGACTTTGGCTGGCAACTATATATGTGGAAACTGTGGCTTAACAGTCCACACTTAATGACCATGTGTTTATGTTGTGATTTTTACAGAAGAATGAATTTGATTACACTGCAAAATGATCATGTGTTAATCATACTGCAAAATCTGAATGATGATTATTTATAGCAATATTTTATGAATAAATAAATGGGTTTGAAAACATGTTGTAAGTTGGATTCTGGTTACATGAAACAAATTTTTGTCTGTTTTGTTTTATATCATGTTATGTTAGTTGCTGCTATGTCTTTTATCTTATGTAATTGTGCATGTGTATGTAATATATGTAGGAATGGCTTTCAAGGGAAATGGCAAGTTTGACACATTAGCAGGCTTATATTCACAATTAGATGAAGAGTTAAAGGCTACCATTAAGTCAAATATAGACGGCTATGGTCAAGGGATATGTTTTCTCCGCCCGTTGTCAGCGGAGCATAAAGGCAACGATATTCCATCCACGTTATGCGATATCTTTTTGGAAAGATATCAAGTCTATGATGAATGCCTAGACTTCTATCCGTTCTTCATCAATGGCATTTTCATGAACGTCACACTCGAAGACGTGATTGTTTAACTGGGTTACAAATTGATGGGAAACCCGTCATTCCATATTGTAGTCGCGATACAGATGCATTTTCTATATTCGGGTTAAATGAAAAGACCTTTGGTCTTGTTAGATTGAAAGAAATTACACGTGGGAGGGCCGCGCCAACTACCCATAAGCTTAACGAAGTGTTGTTGATTATTATCACTTGTCTAGTGGTACCATCGGGGGATGGACATGTATGTCGCTCTTCATACGTTCAATTCATTAAGGATTTGGACGATGTCAACAATTATGCTTGGGCCCTTGCTGTTATCGGATTTGGAGGCGTTGCAAAAGATAGGTCATGATAAATATGCCACGTATAAGCAGAAAACAAATTCATTTTTAAACATTCTAGAGGACACGATAAGGCTAAATCACTTGCATTTGCTTCATAATTTAAATTTAAATTTGATTGTATTTCTCCTGCAGCATTAGTAAATTTTTGGAAAATTTCGTGGGATGCATCCCCCGGTTGGTAATTGTATAAGCCAACATTAGTATATTTTTTCTGCATTTCGTCACATGTACTTATATTCTCACTTGATTTTTAATTAAACCACCTATTAGTTTTAACTTTTAATTATAATAACTTCTTTTTTTCTATAAAAGTGCATGTAGAATGACACCCATATACTCAGGAGATGTTGTCTGCTGAGGTCCATGTCCAAATACCTAGGGATGGTAATGAGTCTCGGACCCATAGGGTACCCGCAAAAAATACCCACTATGGGTACGGTAAAAACCCGCTAGATGGGTATGGGGTTGGGTATGGATAATTACCCGCAAAAAGTATTGGGTATGGGTGTGGGTATGGGTACTATAGTACCCAACCCGCCCCATACCCGCACACACATATTATTATTATTATTATTATTATTATTATTATTATTATTATTATATGAACAAATTAACTTAAGCTATAGCTTTCAAACTTACTTATTTTAAAAAATAGGTGACTATTTAAAGTACTCATAATCATTGCTAATTTATTCCCATTTATTTTTAAAATTAGTAAGTTAATAACCTACAACTTTAGGACTATATTATAAATCTAAAATTAAAAATTAAGTTATATCTTTCTTGCTTATTCGTTCTAAAAAAATATATTCTTAGTTGAATGATTTTATTTGTTACGTAGATAATCTTTTGTATTTATATTAGTATTTTTTATTTAAAAAGTTAGTTGTATTTTTTGTTTTCTATTAACAAAAATAGTGAAAAATATATTTTGGTTAACTAAATTGCGGGTAATGGACACGAGTACATGCATATAGGTACCCAGAGGGTACGGGGACGGGCATTCAAGTTGCTACCCACGCGGGTATGGGGACGGATACGGGTAATTTTTTAAAACGCGGGTATGGAGATGGGTACTATCGTACCCTACCCATACCCTACCCATTGCCATCCCTACAAATACCTCTCACCCCACTTTTATCACCATTGTTTTGCCTTAACTTTGTGGGAACATCATCTTCCGTATCTTTTAGCTAGACAATTTGATGTGTTGCAGGGGTTGAATCCCGATGGTGTTGCAAATTTTCTTGCCTTGATCACTTTCAAGCATAATAGGGGTTCAACTGGCTCGGACCTTATAAAGCACAATGGAAAAGAGCTCTCAATATGGAACAATAGACGCATTCTGAGCTCTGAAACCTCCCCCACCCAGACGACTCCAGTGTTTATGGTATTTCATTCCCTCATTTTTTTCATTTATTGTTCAGGGACATCACCCTGGGGTGTTTAGAACAATAAAACCACATGGTGTTTTCCTAGTAGAAATGAGCAATTCTGATATTGTTTATTATGCTTTTCTGCGCAGCCCACCTTCCCAATCCAGAATGTTTCTTCTACTTCTCAGGCACGACGAACCTCCCCCATCCAGACCAAGAATAATATTGTAACACTGGAGTTGTCTGGATGGGGATATTTGTCGCGCCTATGAAGCAGAAGAAACATTTTGGGTGGGAAAGTTTCGCAGCGCCTGAGAAGTAGAAGAAACATTTTGGGTGGAGAAGGTGGGCTTTGCAGAAAAGCAGAAGAAACAATATCCGAATTTCTCATTTCTACTAGGACAACACCCTCTGGTTTTATCGTTCTAAAAACCCCAGGGTGATGTGCATATCCTATAAAAAAAAGGGAATGGAATACCATAAACACTGGAGTCGTATGGGTTGGGGCGGTTTCACAACTCAAAATGCGCCTGCTGTTCCATATTGGGAGCTCTTTTCCATTGTGCTTTATAAGGTCCGAGCCAGTTGGACTCCTATTATGCTTGATAGTGATCAAGGCAAGAAAATTTGCAACACCATCGAGATTCAACCCCTGCAACACATCAAATTGTCTAGCTAAAAGATGTGGAAGACGGCGTTCCACAAAGTTAAAGCAAAACAATGGTGATAAACGTGGGGTGAGAGGTATTTGGAAATGGAGCTCCGCAGGCAGCATCTCTTTAGTGTCATTCTACATGCTGTTTTATAGAACAAAAAGAAGTTATTATAATTAAAAGTTAGAAATAAAAGGCGGTTCAATTAAAAAAACAAGTGAGACTATAAGTACATGTGACGAAATGCAAAAAAATTACTAATGCTGGCTTATACAGTAACCAACCATGAGATGAATGTCACGAAATTTTCCAAAATTTTACTAATGTTGCAGGAAAAATACAATCAAATTTAAATTAAAATTTAGAAGAAAATGCAAGTGATTTAGCCTTACTATGTCCTATAGTGTGTTTAAAAAGGAATCTGTTTTCTACTTATACGTTGCATATCTATCTTGACCTATCTTTTGCAAAGCCTCCACAACCGACAACAAGGGTGTTGGCGGCTGCACTTTCTTGAGGTTAATTTTAAGCTCTTCCGCAATTCCAGAATGTGGTATACTAAAAACACCGTAAAAGGAAAAAAAAAAAACTCAACTCATTAAAATATCAAAAGTTATAAAAAGAAAGAAAAACTCATCAAAAAAGGTCATCATTATATATTTTCTTACCAATACAACCCAAATGTTGCCATCACAATAATTCTTCTCTTCTTTTTTATACTTCCTCATCCCATGATAGAGGAATGAAAGTAAAGCAGCCTCCCAAGCATTATTGTTGACATTGTCCAAATCCTTAATGAATTGAACGTATGAAGAGCGACATACATGTCCATCCCGCGATGGTACCACTAGACAAGTGATAATCATCAACAACACAACGTAAAACTTCTAGGTAGTTGGCACGGCCCTCCCACATGCAATTTCTTTCAATCTAACAAGATAAAGGGTCTTTTCTTTTAACCCGAATATAGAAAATGCATCTGTATCGCGACTACAAATTGAGATGAAGGGTTTCCCATCAATTGGTAACCTAGTTAAAAAAAGAATGTCTTCAAGTGTGACGTTCATGAAAATGTCATTAATGAGGAATGAATAGAAGTCCCCTGCGTTCATCAAAGACTTGATAACTTTCCAAAAATATATCATATAACGCAGATGGAATATCGTTGCCTTAATGCTCCACTGGCAATAGGCGGAGAAGACAACTCCCTTGACCATTGCAGTCTATATTTGACTTAATGGTAGCCTTTAATTCTTCATCCAATTGCGGATATAAGCCTTCTAATGTAACAAACTTGCCACTCCCCTTAAAAGTCATTCCTACATATATTTCATACATATGCACAATTACAGAAGATAAAAGACACAACAACAACTAACATAACATGATATAAAACAAAACAGACAAAAATTTGCTTCATGTAACCAGAATCCAACTTACAACCTGTTTTCAAACCTATTAATTCTTAATCTATTCATAAATTATAGCTAAAAATAATCATCATTCAGATTTCACACTATGATTAACACATGGTTATTTTGTAGTAGAATCAATTGCCGTGCATAGTTTCCTCCGTACATACTGGGGAAAAAGTAAAACCCATGAGTGATCCAAATTCCCAATACAGAATATGACACAAATAGTAAGAAATAGTAGGAATCCTACTCTGGAATAAGAACTTTAAATCCAGGGCCAAGCTGAGAAATCCTCAAAAAATCACTACATAAGCACATGGTCATTAAGTTTGGACTCTTAAGCCACAATTTCCACATATAAAGATACCAAAACCGTTAATAATTTTGGATAAGCATTCCTCTTTTGTCCATTGTCAAGGAAAATTTGTCTACACCAAAAATTCATCCTTTATTGTCTTTTCGGTAATATAATTCTTCTTATTTTCCAAAAAATAATGAAAGACTTATTATCCATAACTTATTTATAAATCCTGTTGTAAATCTAACAAGCCATCATCAATTGCTTTAAAGAATAATCCATAAATTTGTGTCAAAATGCAATGGAAATAGAAAGGGAAAACTCAAATGCAATGGAAATAGAAAGGGGAAACTCATGCAAAGGAGGTTACTCACAAGTCTGACAAAATATTTAAAATTAATAAATATTGCGATAAGGTATTTACTATTAACTATAACATACGTGTATATTTTTTGATCTATCATCATATATTAGTAAAAAGGATTTGAGGAAGCATAATAAAGGAAAATAGTTATGACTAAAGTTAAAAAATTTAAACACACAGTGAAAGAGTTTTACACATGTAAGCAATCATATCTCTTTATTTTCCATTTTTAATTTCATATACAAATATGACGAGGAAAATAATTTGATTCTAATTGAGTATTTGTGTAAACTTTTTTTTTACATTGTTAATGCATAGTAATTAATTTCAGTAATATTTTATGCTATTAAAGTTATAACCTATTATAATTCTAAAATTTAAAATTATGTTCATGGTCTTGGAAAGTATAAACCCGTTCTTAATAATTTATCATATTATTAAATTTTAAAATTACTTCCATGTTAATTATTAAATTTGATTAATATTACTTACTGCACAATTGAGAACTCTAATACTATTTATTGTAATGTCTTAACACAATTACTTTTTATATCTTATAATTAAAATCTATTTTAGTGTATATTTATTTTTTAAACTATAATAATTTTATATAATGTTAAATATATGGTTAATAAATCCGTGCAGCGCACGAGTATAATATCTAGTGGATATAGTATTTCACAAGAAATTATAATAAGACAAGAGATAGAATCATGAGATTAAATACCTTCGAATTTGGAGAGGGCTTTGACAACTTTGGAATCACAACTTTCATAGTGCATTGAAACCTTGAATTCCACAATAAAAACCATTGGGTATCGCAAAATGGTCTTAACCTCTCTTTCCTTCATGAGCACACTGCCCCCTCTTTTTATATTGTGTATACTAGTACTTTTACCCGTGCGATGCACGGGGACCTTCTTTTTAGTTTATTGCGTCTTTAAAAAAATATGTATTGTTTTTATTATGTTTGTTAACGGAAAATTTAAGGATTACAAAAATTAATTATATATATAAGAAAATAATTTTTTTTGTTCATAATTGTGTTTTTTTATATTTTGTAAAAATGTAATCATTTTATTTATGTGGTTTTTACCCCTATTTTACAAAATGCTACATTATTTAATTTTTTTCCTGTATAAAAATTTAAAAGTTTTGAAGTCATTTTTAACTTAAATTTTTATCAATTTTTATTATTTTTTATTATATTTATAATTTTTCAATTAATTTGTACTTATTTGAATTATGTTTTTTTTTCTTACAAAGAAAATGTAGTACCATGAAAATAATACAAATTTTAGCTACATGAAGTACCATGTAAATATATCCTTGTGGATTTAAAAAATATATTAAAATGCTTTCATTTTTTTCTCTTTAACATTGTATGATACAGAAATTGAATTCTACATAAATTGTAAGAATTCAACAGTGATCAAAGATTCTTTCAACCGTGCAACCAATCCACGTGATCCGGGAATAGAAAATTTATCGTTCCCCATAGACGCCGCCAAATGTTCTTACCATGAACATTGAGAAAGGGTATAACCCCTGGAGTAGAGAGATTGCACTTAGAGTGAGAAAGTTAGAGAGAGAAAATAACTGAATTTCTTGTGCGTATTTAGTAAATGAGCCAAAAGTCATCTACAAACGGTAACCGCTTCCTATTTATATGGTGAGAACTGGGCCTGATGAACGTAATTGTTTCTATTGGGCCGGTTTGGCCTCGCTGAAGAGACCCAATTCCCAAGCTGGGCGGCCGCCGCTTGTCGGGCAACCCCTGGGCGTAGGCCCTCTAGGGGCTCGCCCAGTCCAATATTCACAATTCAAAATAGATTATATGTTATTATCTAAATAAGAGTGCTTATCCAAAAAAAAAACTCTAAATAAGAGTACCTTTTTGTTTAATATTTAAATCTTGGTGGTTTATATGTGATCAATATCAGTTAGGAATTCAAAAAGACATGATTAATTATCTAAATAAGAGTACCTTGTCTTAAAAAATTTAAACTTGCAGGTACATATACCTATAACTGTTATTATCTATATAAGAGTACATTTTTGTTTAATATTAACCACGCTTCAGGTTTTTAGAAAGCTTATGAAATAAATTTGTTCCTACTGCTCTGTCTTTGAGTAATACTACCTTTTGGGTTAACTTTACTTTCTAAATGTTACTTTCTATGGGAATGCACTGCCTATATGTTAATGATTCTAAACAGCATTACTTTTAGTGTTCTGTTTGTAAAGAAACTTGTGAATCAAACTAAATATAACTTTGTTTGATGAGGTGTTTCATATTCACCTGGTTTTAATTTCCATTTAGTGTGCTAGCTCAGAATTTAAACTGTTTGTTAATTTATTTTGTTCCCACATAATTAAAGAGGCAAATGGAAAGCAAACTACATAATAACAATAAAAAGCATCAGGTTTATATTAGACCTTCAAAGGCTTGCACATCTATGCTTCTAGTCATAATCAGACAACAAAACTATTACATAAAAATTAGTATGTAGCCTTAAAATTAGTCACTTTGAGCAATGTACTCCATGCCTAAAGTGCTACATAGAGAAGGAAGAAAAGTCAAATCACCTCAGCATGATCTAGAGTCTCTAGACAAATTTGAGAAGCACCGCTATTAACCACTATAATGTTGCCAAATCCAAAGTCGAACTCTAAATTATGCTCTTGATACTGAACATAATAAGAACATCAATACAGGTTTCAATTTCAGTAATTAATATGCACGTTGTTTCCAAGCTGCTTCAATCTTTTCTTCTTGGGAGATCCCGTCCAGAAAAGAAGTGTAAGTTGTAACACCGGGTTTCACACACTTCTCCAACATGCAGCCAAAGAGTGCCTCTTCAAACTGTCCTTCAGAAAACCTCCTTATCACAATATTTTATATTCTCATGTTCCCGCAGCAGCCACTTTAAGTATTCCACTAATCACAGTGATTCAAGTAACATGCTGCAGGAGTAGGTTCCTTTACACAGCCTGATTTTGATTTGAAACTAATCTGAAACAGAGAAAAATAGAAAAAAGTATGATGTCAAGCATTCTATGTAACAGTTGCCAAGCAGAAGTGTGTAAGCGTGTTTGGTAATTGGTAAGATGAAATTTGAAAAATGAATTATGTGAAACAAATCCATTAACAAAATAAAGAATCATGCTAGCAAAGATTCATACAAATTAAGTCTTAATGTCTGCATAATGCAAAAGCATATAGCTTTTGTAGATAACCATCCCAAAATTGAACTCAAGTAGAGAACACCATCTAATTAAGATATCTATTTTTCAACCATTTCAATTACATGAAGAATTATATTACATGCTCTTTACCTTAACTTTCTTGTTGTGCTGCTACCAACTTAATAAAGCAGGTGGGGCAAAGCTCAGCCCAGGTGTAGATGTCATGTCCCCATTAAAATTGGAGCTAGAATCTGCGATGGTCGTGCAGAATATGACTCTGATGATAACTGCAAAATGAAAACCAAATAAGAATTAACACTAAGCAATCACCGAAAAACGATTGCAATGAACCGCAAAATATGTCATAAATCCTTTTGTGATGAAATAAGAAACTAATGAAAAACAAAACATATATGGTTTTTTTTACGGGCAAACCACATATATATCATTGATTAGGAATGGAAAGGGAAGATTGGTCCTCTAACAATATTGATCATAAACCAAATGGACCTTCCTCAACCCATACATTATCAGGAAAAACAATGGCATACTTTGCCATTAGATCAGCAACCATATTACACTGGCAAAGAGTATGTGCCTACATTAGAAATAATCATCTTACAGTCTTCCAGAATGGAATGCAGATATGATACAGAAATACCCGGGGAATGCCATATTTTAGTTAGCATACTGCAATCTGTTTCAAAAGCTATATTCGTGAGCCCCCAATTTACACAGTTCTGCATAGCCCACCTAAAAGCTTGCTTCTGCCAAGGTGGGATTGAATTTGCTTATAGGTTTGTAGCACACAACAAATAATAAATCCCCTGGACATCCCTGATAATCAAACCGAAGCCAGTTCTATGAGTATCTGAACATGCCGCATCAAAGTTCGCTTTCACAAATCCATATGGAGGTCGGTTCCACCGAAGCTGCTGCATAAGGCTCGCGTGAATACTCCTCTCCACCGTGGGTTGGTCTGCTGCAGAATTCATGGACGACGCCAATTGAAGTGTTTGAGGAATAGCAAGTAGATAGTTATTGAGCTATGAAGCAGAGAATCCAAAACCTTGCAACTGTCAAGTTAGAATTTATATTTGAGACTTGATCCCTGGAACTGCGAAAAAAAAAATAAACAAAACATATTCAATTAAAACCAATAAACTACTATATCATGTACTTTGTATAGTGTATGCTCATGAACTTCATAGTGTATGCTTCAATTTACTTTATAGTAAAATTTAATTTAGTGTAACCTTTTGCATGTTGTTTTTTTAAAATCCTCTTCAAGTGTCATTCTTACTGGATCTATTAGCAGCCTCAGTCCTTGAGAAATTCTATGAGGATTTTTCATAGCCCTACCGTAAAATAGATGTCAGAAAGAAACAGGTTCATGAGAACAAATAGTTCAGGAAAAAAGAGAACAAATTAGGGAAAAAAAAGAACAAATTATTCTAGCTGTAATACTGATTTAGTAGAACTGATAGAAGCCTCTGACACTTTCAGGAAACCATTTTCTCCCGCTAACTCCTTCTCTTTCCCATTCCCATCACTACTTCCATCCATGCCTCTGGAACACACTTTTCCTAACCATAAATCAATAAAAGCATATAACAGACATGATAATCATTCACTCTGATCTTAACACAATGCCAAGCCTGATTTATTTGCAAAAATAAAATATTAAAAAAATCATATATCCACTTATTGTTTTCACTTTTACTAACAAAGATAACAACTTGTTTCCACTGATTCCTACGCATATCTTTGAAAATAAAAAACAGTAGGAAAATCAAAAAGAAATTTTGAAAGGAACACAAAAAATATTAAAGTAAGAATTACATCACACAGTATGGAAAATTCAAGCAGCGAACTTCAAGTAACACAGTTGCCTATCAAAAAAAAAAAGTAACACAGTGAAGCTCATCAAAACAAAATCGATCAAAAAAAAAAAAAGAGAGAGAAACCCTAGGAAGGAAACACAATTCACATTGGGGATGTGAGGGTGAATAAAGAAAAATTCAAGGACCCAGAATGAAAAGATGAAAATTTGCGAGAAAATTAGGGCTTGGGAACTCACGGGGTGGGTTCTGGAAGCTTCGTCTTTGAAGTGGTGATGGTGAAGCGAAATTGAAGAAGAAGTGAAATTGCGATACTGATCGAACCTTCCCTGGTTTCAAAATCTTATCCATGCCACTGATAAAGACCAAAACCACAATATTTTCATTACAGATTGAAGACCAAACGGAAAGACGGTAATCGAACCTTAATCACATAGTAAGGTCGATTGATATGAACAAATGAAAGACAAAAAAAAAAGAGGGGAAGAAAACGAACCTTGGGATCAGGAGGAAGAAGATAATCTCAGAAGAACAATCAAAGAGTTGCAGAGTTGGCGATTTTGTGCGGCCAAACCCTAGTGGAAACGAAAGCTGCGCCGCAAGAGTTGCAGAGACGATAAGCGACAACTGAAAGCAATTTATCCAGAAGTTTTTGTGAAAAATTAAAGAGACCTATTGATACGTTTCAGAAGGGGAGGGGAGTCGAGACCTATTGATACGTTTCAGAAAGTGTAACTGTAGAAAAGGGAGAAGGTGAAGAGATGTTTTGAATGTAATGGAAGAGTGAAAGTCAGGATGTCAACGGCCATGATCAAACTAAGGGACGGCCAAGATTTGATTCTCTATTCAATAATTAACAAAATTACAGAAATATCCAACAAAAAATTCCAACCATGTGTAATGATGTATTGAATTCCCAGTTTGCCCTCAAGACTGCATAAACTCTGCTTTTATATATATTATAGATAGATAGACTATAGATAGATAGATAGATAGATTATAGATATAGATAGATTATAGATAGATATCATCCAAATGAAAGAAAAATCATCATATATATTAGAACATAGAAACGTTTCTAAAGTCTTGAAACAACTAATCAATTAAATTTAAAATAAAACAATAACAACGCAAGTTTTAAAGAAACTTTGATACCAAAAAATGTAACTCTTAGAAATAGTTATTATAAAATATTAAGGCTTAAATATTTTTCAGAAATTTGCAGAGCAAATAGAATTGAAGAAGAATCTTATTGAACAAGTAGAATTTTTGTTACGATTTACAATGCACTACCCTTATTTATACTAGCTAAAGTAGAGTACACCATAACTATTCTGTTACTCTGCTACACCCTATTCTATTCCCAAATCAGTTAGCCATAACCTTCTCTTGCTGAGTTGGCTTGCTTAGCTGTCAAGTTTGTTACAACAGAATTGGTGAGTTGTCCACAACTTGTATCAACACTGCTAGGAATCACTTCTGAATTTGTAACCTGTGTGAGCTTGTTTCCTTCATCCCTTGATACTATAGAATTTTCCTGATCTTCATTCAATAGCCTCCCACAAGCTGAACCATGGTAGATGTCTAACATGTTGAGCTTGCTTAGTAGAAAAGAAAAGGGTCCTACTGAAAGAGCCTTTGTGAAGAAATCTGCCACTTGAAATTTTGAAGAAATAGACAGTAACTTCATTAAACCAGCTTCTGATTTCTCCCTTACTATGTGGCAATCAATCTCTAAATGCTTAGTTCTTTCATGAAAAACAAGGTTAGCAGCTATATGAAGGGCACTTTGGTAATCACAGTAAATGACTGATGATCTTATAGGTTCAATCTGAAGATCCTTTAGTAAATAAGTAAGCCATTGTAGCTCACAAGTGGCTGAAGCTAGAGCTCTATACTCTGCTTCTGAGGATGATTTAGATACTGTCTATTGTTTCTTTGATCTCCAACAGATTAATGACTTTCCAATGAAGAAACAATAGCCAGTCACTGATCTTCTAGTGTCTACACAACCTCCCCAATCTGCATCACTAAACCCCAACAATTGTACTGCAGAATCCCTTGGAAAAAATAACCCTTTTCCTGGACTCCCTTTCAGATACTTTAAAACTCTATGAGCTGCAGTATAATGAGTCACAGTTGGATTGGAGAGGAACTGACTTAGTTGTTGGACTGCAAAAGTTATGTCTGGTCTGGTTGTAGTAAGATAAAGCAGTCTTCCTATGAGTCTTCTGTATGAAGAAACATCTTCATAGAGTTGCCCCCCATCTTGAGATAATCTGGAAGATGGATCAAGAGGAGTACTCACTGGTTTGCTGCCCAAGACACCTGAATCATGAAGCAAGTCAAGACAGTATTTCCTTTGGCACAAAGAAATACCTTTGGCAGAATGAGCAACTTCTAAACCAAGAAAATACTTTAAGACTCCCAAATCCTTGATCTTAAAAGCAGTATCCAAGGCTGTTTTGATCTGTGTAAACTCATCCAAAGAAGTTCCAGCTAAGATAATATCATCCACATAGATAAGCAAGACATTAAAACTTTGACCTTGAGTTTTAGTAAACAAAGAATGATCAGAATGTGCTTGCTTATAGCCACAAGTAACTAACAAACTAGTGAGCTTGGCATACCATTGCTGTAACACCCCGATTTCCAGGTGTCACTTTAGTAACCAAAAGTAAACTTTACGCGGAAAACAGGTATTTTTTTTTGTTTGATTCCTTTTAAATAAAGCGATAGAAAATAAAGACATGACCCAACACTAACTAACCAATATACAAATATATAACATGTACAGCCTCAGCTGCACTCTCCCGTCACGCGCACTCGCAGTGACTCCAAAATAGTACGCCCGCAGGCAAATATATACAGAACCAGAACTGTAAGTAAAAGTATCAAATATACAGTCATCCAAGAGAAAGTCGGCACCAAAAAATGGCCTGAACAAAAGACCCCTATACTCCGACAGACTCTCTGTGATCCTCCTCAAAAGAACCACACAAAAAGCCACACATCGGGAACCTACCCTGTCCCAAAAAGTAAGACGATCAGAGCTCTACACAAAAAATGACGCTAGCCTAACCTACCCTCCTAGTCCAGCTCATAGCTCCTCCTCCTCCTCGTCGCTGCTCGGCGAGTAGCTGCCCCCGCTGCTCTCGGAGTCAGAGTCGGAATCCACCGTAATCATCTCGGTGTCCAAGTCCACGACCTCCCTCCTAACTGTCCTGCGCACCGCCCTAGTCGAGCCGGTCTCAACATCCACCTCTCCTGTAAGAACATCCTCCTCCACCACCCTAACTAAGGGGTCCACACGGTAGCCGTGCGGTGAAGAGAAAGAAAAGAGACGTGATGCAGATGGGACAATAGACTCCCTCTTCGGCCGCACAAGCCTAGAGGACGACGCCACGTCGGTAGGATCGATAGCAGTAGCAGGAGGTGGCGCAACAGGTGTAGCAACAACAAACTCGATCTCTGCTGGGTCCTCGTCATCAGAAGATGAAGCAGGAGGTGGTGCAGGTGGTCCTCGACCAGTACCTGGTCCACAGTGAACTGAGGGCGGCAAGTCAAAGCTCAGCTCCATACGTCGTAGCACTCCTCTCGTCAAGCGTCCTCGCTCATCCGTCCGGTCCTCCATGACCCTTCCCCGGTACGTCGCTCGGTGACCCGCAACATCGATCACCCAAGCGGTGGGGGCATCACGATCCACCAGCTCATACCTGATCCCCCCCGAGGGAGAGACCATCGAAAACCAGTCGGCCCGACATCTGGCAGCAGGCCGACCGCCCAAACACAAACATGCAACCAAAGCCAAGGCGCTAGGGTCAACTCACGGAATAAAGTAGATATACACTCAACATATGATATGGGGTATAGATTTATATGTTGATATATATATAAATAATCCTAGCATGTTATTGGCTCTAACAATGCTTCAATAAATCAACCAGCACACAATTCCAGTAAGAATGAATGTATGCGTGAAATGAAATCAATATGATCCGGATAATTGTGACGCGTTCCCGTTCGCCACTAGTGAAGCATTCCCGTTCTTCACTATGGATGAAGCATTCCCGTTCTTCATCCTTGACAAAGCATTCCCGTTCTTTGTCAAATGATGCATTGGTGAACCATTCCCGTTATTCACCATCAATGAAGCATTCCCGTTCCTCATCGAATATGCATCGGTGAAGCATTCCTGTTCTTCACCAAATGATGCATTGGTGAACCATTCCCGTTATTCACCAAATGATGCATGATGCAATATGGTTAGCCAAACATCGAATCGTCCTCACAACACAAGTGTTTAGCCCAAAACCCAATATAAAAAACCCAAGAGTTAGTGTCGGTCAATACAACACAACTCCAACAACCAAAACCTAGAGTTAGTGTCGGTCAATACAACACAACTCAAACAACAAGACCTAAGAGTTAGTGTCGGTCAATACAACACAACTCCAACAACAAAAACCTAGAGTTAGTGTCGGTCAATACAACACCACTCAAACAACAAGAGTACTAAAGTACTCGGGAGTTTAGTGTCGGTCAATACAACACAACTCCAACAACAAAACCCAATGTCGAAACCCAGGGTTAGTGTCGGTCAATACAACACAACCCCAACAATAAGAGTACTAAAGTACTCGGTGACTTTCAATCATCACCATAGCTCACCTTAGTGGCTTTCCCCAATTCCCAGTAACTTCAAGACTTGACGACTTTTCCCCATCTTTCGCAATCATTTTCCCCCCTAGTGTCCAACAATTCTCCAAAACCCACAACAAAAGTCGATTTTTCCCCGTCTTTCGCAATCACTTTCCCCTTTAGGTTCCCTATATTTATTCGTTTAGTAAACACGTTTCGAATTGGATTAGTCAAGTTATGAGTTTATTTCTCAAAGTCTAAGTCTCCCAAAGTCTCTAGTTTTCGAAATTCTAATCATTCTAATTTTTTCAAAAATCCTCCAAAAGAAGTTTCCCGGGGAAAGTCTAAGCATTCCAACGAATACCAACGAATGGCTAAGTCTCAAACCCCAAGTTTGAACTTGCCTAGGGTTGTTCATCCAACCCGAAATATCAAAGAACACCAGATCAATGAATCCCCACTCCGAAGTCGCGTCAGAACGCACCATTCAACAACATCTCAACATCATAAGTTATAGACAACATCATAACATCAGTTCATCATCATAATCCATATCAACACAAAGCATAAGTGGAATTTCTCGACGCCTATCATACAGTCATAGCTAATAAGTAAGTTGCCCTGACCTCGAGCTGCTCCAGTCTCGTGGTTACAATATCCTTCACAAGATTGCTCTACAATATCCAAAGTCCCTTCAACTGAACATCGGAGAAAACAAAGCAGAAATCCAAACAAAATCGATTAGCTCGATCACCATACAACACATTAACGATAGACAAAGCATTAAAGCTTCAGAATACAACAATCGAGTACGAAAAGACAAGTTTTCGAAAACGAAAAACTCCCTCCCCTCACTTCAAGCTCTCGGCCAAAAAGGAAAAAGGGCTCCGGCTCTTTTTCTTCGATCAAATCTGTTTACAAGGTAGTTTTAGGGTAAAACTAAGGCAAAGAAACTTTCGGAACAATTTTCGGACGATCGGATCGAAATACGGCTGTTCAGGGGCATTTTGGTCCAAAATAAAAGCACAAAACCTCAAAGTTATCAGTTCGAAAAACAAATTTGACAGCAATGATCCTAACGACATCCGTGACAACTAATCCTAAAGGCACGAAGTCAGATTAAAACTTTTCGACAGTAAAGTTTCGAAATGTGCGCCAAAAAGGGTTTTGAATCAGTTTTTCAGATCCTTGACAACTCGATCAAAATCGGCGAATACCGACGGAGGTTTTAGGCTCTTGGGCACGTAGAGAACAAACCCCAAGCGAAAAATCAAGAAAATCGGACAGTTTTACGAAAAGCTCGAAACTTTGAGCACAGAAACGACTAAAGAAACGCAGTAGAAACAGTGATCAGAGGTAAGAATCAAGCTTGTTACCTCGATACCTTGAAGTAGGGACGAACTGCGCGAAGATCGGTCAAGTTTCGGCAAAAAATTCTTCTCCCTCTCCTCCCCTAAACTCGTGGCCCCAAGATGGAAGAAATGAAGATATTTTGAAATCGTGGGAAAATGAAAATTTCGCAATTCCGATTTTTGCAGCACGTTCACCGATGAATTCTAAGAGAGATTCTGGCGACAGAATTCCAGAACTCAAAACAAATCTCTGACATTTGGGAAAAACGATATCTAAAATCCCAAAAGCGGTGTAAGTTAATCTGTCCCGAAAAACTACTTTTTGCTGTGAATGTCGGACGACAAAACTTTGTTCTGGAGAAAGATTGGAAACGTCGAAACAAATCTGGAAATGCGGACGGAAACTTCGTTAGAAGTCCCGAATAGAAAAAGTCTTCATCCAGCGATTGAATTTAGGGTTTCGAAGCAAAGAAATTAGCGTCGTCGGACTTCCGAAAAGTGAATACTATCGTGCGTATAGTCCAGGGTTCCGAAATGAAACACTGGTCGAAGGAAAAATAAAGAGAACCTTTAAATTTTCCAAGGATTTGAAATCTCACTTAATACGTTGCTTTAAAAGCGAAATTAGCCTATTCCGGACACGCTCGCCATAAGGCAGGTGTGCAGACGACTCGCACTAACTCCCAAAACAACTACGCAACATTCCTCGAGCAATTCCTGAACTTTCTTCTTCATTAATCTTTCTCAAAATCAAACTCCTATCACGCTTACACTGATTCTACGCGTGAGTCGGAAATTAACTTGCTCTGTAAATCCAGGTCTTACAATACTCCCCTCCAAAAAGAAAGTTTCGTCCTCGAAACTCAGAGTTCTGCGAAAAGTCCGGGATACAGTTCCTTGATCTTGTCTTCCAATTCCCATGTAGTATTGCCCGTGTCATTGTTCCTCATAACCTTTACTTAAGCAATCTGTTTTCCCCTTAACTGTTTCACTCTTCTATCCCCACTGCTAACTGTCGGCGTCTCAAAAGACAAGCCATCATTCAACTTCATGTCGTCTGGCTCGATCACTTGCGTCGGATCTCTGCTTGAAATGATACTGGTTGGCACTCCGTGCAGTCGCACAATCTTAGCCACTTGCTTCTTTACTTTCGGTCGTCCGAAATTCTTCTTAAACTCGGTGCCTCTCTGTCATTTCAAAGTAAATACTCAACTTGTCCTCGTGATCTTCACCTACAGTCCAAAACTCCACTTGTCCATTTGATAACTCCTAGACAAATCATCCCCTTGGAAACCGCTAGTCCATTAAAACACCTCCAACTTCGTAACTATCTTTACACCCACCAAGAAATCAAACTTCTACTTAGTCACTATTCGAATTAAAACTCGACTTATGTCCTTATTTCTTGTCCTTCACTAATCTTATCCCCTTCAACATCAATTTATCAACAACTTATAAGATAATCCTCCTCTTAATATCTAACAATCCATTATTATCGTCTTCTTCCTCAAAACTTCCCTCACTCAAACCTATTTACACTTACTGAAATCCCTAACACTTCGCACAAATCGAGACTTATCCTCTAGAAGATTAAATCATAACTATACCTCAAGGGACTTAACTAGCCATTTTATCATCCGATCCTTCAACATTCTGAGATTTAACTGTTATCGTAACCGCTAACACCACTAAATCTCTTAAGTGTACATGAATCTCAGCTCACTAGATCAACCTTAGCCCTAGGATTCTCATTCAACTTTAGTAAAATTCACTTGTTAACCGTAATATGCATCATTAAAATCCATAACAAAGTCCCATTGACTCTTAAACTCTACAAAACTCGTCCAAATATAACAACCTCAGGTATTCATCTTAATACTAACATTTTCCTTTCTGTAACAATCATCCTCCAATCAATCCCACACTTAGCCTCTCGATCAGAACCTGACAAGACTTCATGTCTCACACGTTTGGGATAAAATCAATTGGCTTAAAATCTAAACCTTCACTAAGTTTGGACCACCAATATCCTTTAACTCTCCAACACTTCTTAAATGAATATTCATTTCTTAAAGCTACAACTCCTTCCCAAGGAAAATCAATTACTTAACACGAACTTTCCTCTCAAACCCGACTAATCCTCGGTCAATTCAAATTCATCTTACACATCCTTCTATCAAAGTCCATGACCAGCTGTGATTCCAAATATCACCCCCTCAATATTAGGTTGATCAGGCCTAATACATCGAAGGTGGAAATTTAGAAAAACCCACTGGAACAGTCAATGAGTTCCTAACATCCAGTAACCACAAATATCCTGATATCAAGTCCCTAACGATTCCGCTACGGAACCACACACCCTCAACATAACACGTATACTGCCCATAAGGAATTTCTCTAGGATTCATTCTTCAGCTTCTAGCTTCCCTATAAACGCATCGGTGCAAGACTACTTTCTAGACTTAGCGTGTCATTCTAAACCTCGTGTAACTTCTATAGTTAAAACACGAGTAACAGTCAAATAAAGTCTTAGTAGTTGTAATAACTATAAGTCAAGTTCAAACTGTAAAAGCTAGTTATGTGTGTTGCACACGCTTCGAGAGTAATGAAGAGCATGTCGTACTGGAATCAAAGAGTACAGTTAGAAGATTACCGTCGATTCCACATTCCCCTCTGATCAATCCATCCGCTCCTTCAGCCTCTTCACCATCCATTGTATACACTCTTCCCTTCGCCACTGGACGCTTCCCACTAACAGCATTCACAGACGGTTCAGCCTTCGGTGCCTTGCAATCCATAGCCAGATGCCCGGATTTATTGCAGTTGTAGCATCTTGGTGGCATCGTGCAATTGTTTGCATAGTGCCCGACCGCTCCACATCGGAAACAAGTCACCTCATGATTTGGGGTACGGCTTCTCGACCCTCCAGAAGTAGCAGCAGCAGCCATCGGCTTGTAAGATCCCGGGGTAAACCCTCTCCCCGCAGGACGTTGATACGGCTTCCTCGCCTGAATTTTTCCCATTCCCTGAAAATTCTGTGGTGTCGACCTCACTGGTCCTCCTGTTCCAACCCTGCTCAGTCTTCTATTCTTCATTAGTTCCACCTCTGTGGCTTTCTCAACCAATGCCTGGAATCTCGTGATCCCCAACGGTCTCACTGAGTCCTGAACGTCAGCTCTCAATCCCCTCACAAAGCGCTTGCACATGTAGGGCTCATCAACTTGGTCACGGAAAAATCGAAAATGTTTTTCCAGAGACTCCAACTTAGCAGCATATTCCGGAATGGTCATGCTCCCTTGTTTAAGAGTCAGAAACTGTGAATCACACTCGTCACGAGCACTGTCAGGAAAATACTTCTCGAGAAAAGCAGTTCGAAAAGAATTCCAGTTCACCTCAACATGATTTGCTTCCATTATCCCTCTGGCGCCTCTCCACCAGTACTCAGCATCACCCAACAGCAGAAAGGTTGTCATCCCCACCTTGGCTCCCTCAGCAGTCTGTAACACACCAAAGATCTTCTCTATTTCCTCAATCCAGAGATCCGCTTTATCCGGGTGAGTACCCCCCGAAAACTTAGGTGGATCCTGTATCCTGAAATCATTCAAACCTTTGTTCTGATCCAAAGTCGCCTCCCTCTGACGCTGGTGTTGATCACGCGCTTCCTCTGCAGCACGCCTCAAAGCATTGTCATTCGCTTGGTTAGTCATCGCCTGAGCCATAGTGGCCATCATCTCTGCTAGTTGATTCGTGTTCACCATCGTCTGTTACCCCCAAGAAAACTGTGAGTCCTAATCGTACGATAGCACCAAAACTACTCCATATGATTAAGTAACAATGCAATCAATTAGAACGAAAAATCGTTCTGCAGACAATCAATTTTCACTCTTTGCAGAGTCACACAACCTAGCACAGAAGACATATTCCCCAAAGACTCCCAAAAGACTCGACTAAGCTCTGATACCACAATGTAACACCCCGATTTCCAGGTGTCACTTTAGTAACCAAAAGTAAACTTTACGCGGAAAGCAGGTAATTTTTTTTTTGTTTGATTCCTTTTAAATAAAGCGATAGAAAATAAAGACATGACCCAACACTAACTAACCAATATACAAATATATACACATGTACAGCCTCAGCTACACTCTCCCGTCACACGCACTCGCAGTGACTCCAAAATAGTACGCCCGCAGGCAAATATATACAGAACCAGAACTGTAAGTAAAAGTATCAAATATACAGTCATCCAAGAGAAAGTCGGCACCCAAAAATGGCCTAAACAAAGACCCCTATACTCCGACAGACTCTCTGTGATCCTCCTCAAAAGAACCACACAAAAAGCCACACATCGGGAACCTACCCTGTCCCAAAAAGTAAGACGATCAGAGATCTACACAAAAAATGACGCTAGCCTAACCTACCCTCCCAGTCCAGCTCATAGCTCCTCCTCCTCCTCGTCGCTGCTCGGCGAGTAGCTGCCCCCGCTGCTCTCAGAGTCAGAGTCGGAATCCACCGTAATCATCTCGGTGTCCAAGTCCACGACCTCCCTCCTAACTGTCCTGTGCACCGCCCTAGTCGAGCCGGTCTCAACATCCACCTCTCCTGTAAGAACATCCTCCTCAACCACCCTAACTAAGGGGTCCACACGGTAGCCGTGCGGTGAAGAGAAAGAAAAGAGACGTGATGCAGATGGGACAATAGACTCCCTCTTCGGCCGCACAAGCCTAGAGGACGACGCCACGTCGGTAGGATCGATAGCAGTAGCAGGAGGTGGCGCAACAGGTGAAGCAACAACAAACTCGATCTCTGCTGGGTCCTCGTCATCAGAAGATGAAGCAGGAGGTGGTGCAGGTGGTCCTCGACCAGTACCTGTGTAAGGCCCAAGTTTTTCAGTTTATACCAAGTGAATAAATTCTTATTCACCAGTAGGTTTGAAGCATGGCGAAGGGAAACCTGAACAAGAGTTTAGTAAATGAAATAAATGTATGAAGGAGAAAGTTCAGGAAAAGTCTGAGGTTCGTATTGAAGTCGATAAAAGTTATAGCACGATCGTTTTACGCTTAAACCTAGGTCAGAAACCCTAGTATATAGCTAATTTTCACTATTAGGCACGACGGAAGTTAATTCCAAAAATCTTCAGAGAAATGTTAGAACTTCTCTTTTTCCATATATCACAATCGTTTCGAGGCGAAACTCTAGGATCTACGAACGTCCGATTCCAATCATCGGAAGTTTGCCGAAACCGAATCCCTGGTATTTCAAAACCCTAGAATTTCTCGACAATGAAGACTTTTTCTATTCAGAGCTTCAAATGAATATTCCACATGCTTACACCCATTTCTCTTGATGATTTCAATCTTTCTTCAGAAGGAAGTTTTCTATTCCGACATTCGATGCAAAAAGCAACTTATCGGGTAAAATAGTTTTATACCGACTATGCATTAGTTGCCAAAAATACTAGGAGACCTCTTTATGGTTTTGGAATTTTTTTGCCAAAACATATCTATTAATTCACGGAGAATGACGCCGGAAAAATCAGATTCGCGAAACTTTCATTTTCCCGCGAATTTCCAACCTTTATATATAGCAAAGAAAGGAAGAAAAACTCAAATTTTCCTCCATTTTCTCTCCTCAAACCCGCGGCCAAGAACAAGGAAGAAGGAAGAAGAATTTTGTTCATCGCTTGCTTGATCGTTGATCCGTTAGTTGCTACTTCAAGGCTTCGAGGTATAGTCGCTAATCCTTACCTCTGATCGCTTTTTCCATAGCTTTTCTGTAGAGTTTTCTGAGCGGATAGTTTATGGGTTTTTGCAAAACTATCCTGAATCTTTCATTTCTGATTCTAAACCTCTTCCTTATGCGCCCAAGATCATTTCTGCCGGGTTAGATTTTCCGTTATGTCGCCGGAATTCCGCCGGAATCAATTTGAGCCTAAAATACCCATTTTTGGAGTTTTTGGTGTAAAGCTTCAACCTTTAGGCTGAAAACTATCGCCTTAGCTTAGTGCTAGTAGGATTAGTTGTCATAAACGTCGTTGGTGACGTCCCTGCAAAATTTTATTTTTGGGATTTCAGTTTTGAAAAATCCTAAGTTAAAAATCATGACCAAAATACCCCTGCGACAATTTTTGATCCGATAATTTTTCCGAGTTCAGAATACCCTTAGTTACGGCTAATGATAGCATAGGAACCAAGTTTGATCGAAGAAAAATCGAGTCCCCTAATTACCTAAAGTGGCCGAGCCTATAGGGGGAGGAGGAGGAAAATTTCCTTTTCCGAAAACTTGTCTTTCGCGCTAGATTATCGTACCTTAGAGTATAGATTACTTCGAGTAACCTTAGTAAGTATCGATAACTTAGTTTTCGATAGATTTTGATTGATTTCTGTGGTTTTGTTCTAAAGGTGCTTTTGAAGAGTTTCCCGAGGAACAAGGCTTTGCTTGCGAGGAAGCGTTAGACGATAACTCTGGAGAACCTACAGGTGAGGGCTTCTCACTGAATCTCTAGTTAATGCTTAGGGTCGATGTTTCGACATTGTTTACTGTTTATGCACTGGAATTGTGTGTGATTGGAAAATGTTTTCTGAGGCTTCGGCTGACAATGTAGATGATTCATCTACTGAATGTTTTTGAGATTGTCTTACGTGCTATGTGCTATGTGGGTAATCTAGGATGTGTGGTGCATGCTTTATATGCTAAGTGCTAAGTGTTTATGATGCGATTTATGGATATATGACATGTTGTTGATTGTGATGATTTAAATATGCTTTGCACTAGAAACTGAGATTCTGAATGGTGAGGATAGCGGGCAGGTCATGCCGATTTTATTTTGAGAGTTTTGGAGGAAGCTTGATAGGACGAATGAGATTCGGGCCTTGTTATGATGTTTATGGATCGAGACATTCTCTGGAGTCATTTGGGGATTTGGAGATCCCGAGAACTTATAGGATTTGCGATAAGACTAAAAGGATATTATTTTGAAAAGAAAACTCATAAGACATTAAACAACCTCTAAATCTTTAAGTAATGGCGTTAACCTCGAAAGGAAGCTTTGGATGCAAATCTTAGTTGTGGAAAGCGAGAAGTGTCGTCGGATCCCAAGTAATGAGAATGTTAAGAAGTTGCGAGTATGTTGATACTCCTGTGCTCTGGGAGCAGTTGGTTTAGCCATCCATGGGATGAGCCGAGAAGCTTCACTGAGGCGTGAGACCTTGTGAATGCGGGATACTCCACTGAGGCGTGAGACCTTGTGGAAAGCATGGAACTCCACTGAGGCGTGAGACCTTGTGAGAGCATGAAACTTCACTGAAGCGTGAGACTTCGTGAGAGCATTGATGACCCGAAGAGTCATCGTGAGTGGTTGCACTCATTTTATGATTATTGTATTTTGTCGCAGAATCGACTTTACCTTAGGGTAAGCTTTTAGAGACATTAATTTAGCTAGAACACGTGGCGACGTGTCGAGTGAGGTCGGAGACGTTGTTTGGCTAATCACTGCATTGCATGCACTCATTAAGTGGTTTAAACACGGCGAGATACCGGACCACGGTGGATTCCAAAATTGGTTATAAGACCAGGATTTCCGCGTAAGAGCGCTGCTAGGTGACTCTTAGTAGCAGACCGAAATGGCAGACCTACGGGTTTACTGCTGATCTGGCTACCTTTGTGTGGTGTAAGAGGCACGCGGGCCGAAATGGTTCCACCGTGGCTGGTTTTAGGGCTGATCCGTTTGATGTCCATCCCTTTCCGGAATGCATGTGGTTAACTGGGTTAACCTGCATATCATTTCATGCAACATGCATACTGACTTAGTGATGAGTGTGTTTGATACTTGTTAGTTCTACTTGATGCATGTTAACTGTGTTTTACTGTCGTTATATTCTTTGTGGAATAATGCAACCCTAGGATGTTATCCCTAGTTATAAGCCTAAGTGGCTAATCCTTTAATGGTATCTATTGGTGGTATTATTTATATAATTCTTTGGAGTTGACCCTCGCGTCTTCTGTGTGTGCTTTGGCGAACAAACGCCCTTTGTCAGATGTCTTTGGCGGGCTGATTCATGATGGTTCATCCTTCGGGAGGAACTAGGGTTGAGATGCAGGAACTGGAGCGTATCGCGGTTGCGAGAGGAGGACGGATGGTGTATGTAGACTAGGTCGTTCTGGATTTCGAATTCGGACGACGATCATGCTAGCATGTAGGATTGAGTGTTAGTGTGAGCTCCTCGAGATGGGATTAGTGTAGGAGTAGAGTCCTAGCTCTGAACATCATTTTGTTCCTTTGGGAACAGGGTAGTTTCCCACCTATAGCTTTTTGTGTGGTTTCTTTACGGGAATCACAGGGAGTTGGTTGGACTTAGGAGGCCTTGTTTTAGGCCATCTGGGCTGACTTATTCTCAGTTTTGAGGGATGGTGTTGCGGACACTTCACCTTTTTATTTGGTTTGTACATATTGCCTACGGGCGTTGCACTTTTCTTTCCGTCACTGGAGGTTACTCGTGACGAGGTTGCTACTTACAGCGAGGGCTGTTTATATATTGTATTTTAGTTCTATTGCTTTTCGCATTCGGGTTTTATTTAATTCAGTCTTGTCTTAGTTATTATCGAAAAAAAAATATTTCACGTTTTTCCGCATTAAGTTTACTTTTGGTTACTAAAGTGACGCCACCGAAATCGGGGTGTTACATTGTGGTATCAGAGCTTGTCGAGTCTTTCGGGAGTTGTTGGGGAATAGGTCTTCTGTGCTAGGTTGTGTGACTCTGCAAAGAGTGAAAATTGATTGTCTGCAAGCGATTTTTCGCTTTGAATTGATTGAAGTTATTGCTTAATCATACTGTATAGTTGTGCCAGAGACTATCTTGTGATAAGTACCAACTGTTTGTTTAACTAAGCATATGATGGTAAGCCCTGACCGAATGGCTTAACTATAGAAGTTACACGAGGTTTAGAATAACCCACTAAGCCTAGAAAGTAGTATTGCGCCGATGCGATTATAAGGAAGGTAGAAGCCGAAGAATGAATCTCAGAGAGATTCCTCATGGATAGTATACGTATGATGTCGAGGGTGTGTAGTTCCGTAGCGACATCACTGAAGATTTATCATCAGGGTGTATGTGACCACTGGATGATAGGAAACTCATTGACTGTTCCAGTGGGCTTTTTCTAGATTTTCACCTTCGATGTATTAGGCCTGATCAACTTAATATTGAGGGGGTGATTTTCGGAATCACAGCTGGTAATGGACTTTGATAGAAGGTTATGTAAGATGAACTTGAATTGATCGAGGATTAGTCGGATTTGAGAGGAAAGCCCGTGTTAAGTAATTGATTTTCTTAGGGAAGGAGTTATGATTTTAAGAAATGAATATTCATTTAAGAAGTGTTGGAGAGTTAAGGGATATTAGAGGCCCAAACTTAGTGAAGGTTTAGATTTTAAGCCAATTGATTTTACCCCAAACGCGGGAGACAGGAAGTCTTGTTAGTTTTGATCAAGAGACCAAGTATTAGATTGATTGGAGGATGATCAAGTTACGGAAAGGAAAGTGTTAGTAGTAAGATGAATACTTGAGGTTTTTACAATTGGATAAGTTTCGTAGAGTTTAAGAGGGAATGAAACTTGTTATGGATTTCGGTGATGCTTGATAGAGTTAGCAAGTGAATTTTGCTCAGTTGAATAAGAATCCTATGATTAAGATTGACTTGGGGAGTTGGAAATCGTGTGTGAGTAAGGGATGTAGTGGTTGTAAGATCAAGTTTTGATCGAGAAGTACAACTCTATGTTTTGATGATTACAAGTTAATCTTTTGATACGAACAATTGTGGTACTCTAACGTGTTTTTCTGAGTGTGCTATTTACAGGCTCTGACCTCAACTCAATCTCACACAAATCAGAAGCACTGTGTATAAAGGGTAACCCAAGCAACGCTTTCGCATTCACCTTGTTCAGTATGAACAGTGGAAAAGCTTCAGAAGTTCTGAAGCTATACAAACTCTGATGTGGACTCAGTCGCTAGAAGCTCTGAAGATCCAGAAGTTCTGATAACCAAGAAACACTGAAGGTTCAGATGTTCTGATGGTGTAGAAGACTCTGAAGATCCAGAAGCTGAATAGTGGAAACTCTGAAGTCCAGAAGCAAGAAACTCTGAAGGCCATGTTCTTCCCTCTGAGTTCAGAATCAGAAGATACAATGGTCAGAGGATCTGTGCTTTCCCTCTGACTCTGATCAACCGGCTTCACAAGTTCCAATATGAAGTATTCCCCTGATCAGAAGTCTCCTAGGTTAAAAGGTCAAGTCGCTATCCAAGTACAAAAGCAAGTGTACCTTCCTGACGACCTACCTAACGTTCTCAGCCACAGCAGAAGCTGGATTTTCCAGAACTGCCCTCCAACGGTAGCATTTCCCATGCAACGCTCAACCCTAATCCTTGGAGTATATATAGAGGCTGAAGATTGAAAGAAGCGGTGAGAAGAAACATTCACATACGCAAGACATATTCAAAAAATTCTAAGCTTTCTTTCATCTGAAATTCATTGAGTTTACTATTAGCTTTTTAGAAGCAAATCTCTTGTAAACATTTCTTTGATAAACAGTTTGTTTAGTTCCTTTAGGAGATCAAGGTTGATCGGATCCTAGAGAAGACTAAGAGAGTGAATCTTAGTGTGAGCTAAGTCAGTGTAATTGTTAGTCACTTGTAGGTTTCAAGTGCAGTTGTAACTCTTACCTGATTAGTGGATTGCCTTCATTCTAAGAAGGAAGAAATCACCTTAACGGGTGGACTGGAGTAGCTTGAGTGATTTATCAAGTGAACCAGGATAAAATCCTTGTGTGCTTCTCTATCTCTTATCTTTAGCACTTAAGTTCTCGAAAGATTTGTCAAAATCTTTAAGGTGGAAGTTTTGTACTGAAAACGTTATTCAAACCCCCCCTTTCTACCGTTTTTCATACCTTCAATTGGTATCAGAGCGCAAGTTCTGATTACCACACCTAACAGTGTTCAGTGATCCGGGCCGGTGTGAAAAAAAATGGCTGCCACCACCAGTGAAACTCAAAGAGATGGTTACAATGCAAAGCCTCCTATGTTCGACGGTCAAAGGTTCGAATATTGGAAAGATAGACTGGAAAGTTTCTTTCTGGGTTTCGATGCAGATCTCTGGGATATTATTGTGGATGGCTACGAGCGTCCAGTTGATGCAGATGGCAAGAAGATCCCAAGGTCAGAGATGACTGCAGATCAAAAGAAGCTGTACTCACAACATCACAAAGCAAGAGCAATTCTTCTAAGTGCTATTTCCTATGAAGAGTACCAGAAGATTACAGATCGTGAGTTTGCTAAAGGCATTTTTGAATCTCTGAAGATGTCTCATGAAGGAAACAAGAAGGTCAAAGAATCAAAGGCATTGTCTTTGATCCAAAAGTATGAATCCTTCATCATGGAGCCAAATGAATCCATTGAAGAAATGTTCTCCAGATTTCAATTGCTTGTAGCTGGCATACGACCTCTCAACAAGAGCTACACAACAAAAGATCATGTCATAAGAGTCATCAGGTGTCTTCCTGAAAGTTGGATGCCTTTGGTGACTTCAATAGAGCTCACGAGAGACGTTGAGAATATGAGTTTAGAAGAACTCATCAGCATTTTGAAATGTCATGAGCTGAAGCGCTCAGAGATGCAAGATCTGAGGAAAAAGTCCATAGCCTTGAAATCCAAATCTGAAAAGGCTAAGGTTGAGAAGTCAAAGGCTCTTCAAGCTGAAGAAGAAGAATCTGAAGAAGCATCAGAAGATTCTGATGAAGATGAGCTGACTCTGATCTCCAAGAGACTCAACCGCATCTGGAAGCACAGGCAGAGCAAGTTCAAAGGCTCTGGAAAGGCAAAAGGCAAGTATGAGTCCTCAGGCCAGAAGAAGTCTTCAATCAAGGAAGTCACATGTTTTGAGTGCAAAGAATCTGGGCACTACAAAAGTGATTGTCCAAAGTTGAAGAAAGACAAGAAGCCAAAGAAGCACTTCAAGACCAAGAAGAGTCTGATGGTGACATTCGATGAATCAGAGTCAGAGGATATTGACTCTGATGGTGAAGTCCAAGGACTCATGGCCATTGTCAAAGACAAAGGAGCAGAGTCAAAGGAAGCTGTTGACTCTGACTCAGAATCAGAAGGAGATCCTAACTCAGACGATGAAAATGAGGTATTTGCTTCTTTCTCTACCTCTGAACTGAAACATGCTTTGTCTGATATCATGGATAAGTATAACTCTTTATTGTCTAAGCATAAAAAGTTGAAAAAGAACTTATCTGCTGTCTCCAAGACTCCTTCTGAACATGAGAAAATTATTTCTGATTTGAAAAATGAAAATCATGCTTTGGTAAATTCTAACTCTGTGCTTAAGAACCAGATTGCTAAGTTAGAAGAAATTGTTGCCTGTGATGCCTCTGATTGTAGAAATGAATCTAAGTATGAAAAGTCTTTTCAAAGATTCCTAGCTAAAAGCGTGGATAGAAGCTTAATGGCTTCAATGATCTATGGCGTAAGCAGAAATGGAATGCATGGCATTGGCTATTCTAAACCAATTAGAAATGAGCCTTCTGTGTCTAAAGCTAAATCCTTGTATGAATGCTTTGTTCCCTCTGGTACCATATTGCCTGATCCTGTACCTGCTAAAGTTGCTAAACATCCTCTTAAAAAGGGATCTTTCTCTATGACTAAATATCATGCAAAAATTCCTTTAAAATATTATGTTGAGACACCCAAGGTGATCAGAACCTCTGGGGTAACTAACAAAAGAGGACCCAGAAAGTGGGTACCTAAGGACAAGATTATCTATGTTGCAGATATCCTTGATAGCTCCACTGAAACACCAATCATGGTATCTGGACAGTGGATGCTCGCGTCACATGACGGGAGAAAAGCGTATGTTCCGAGAGCTGAAACTTAAGCCTGGAGGCGAAGTTGGCTTCGGAGGAAATGAAAAGGGTAAAATTGTTGGTACTGGTACTATTTGTGTAGATAGTAGCCCATGCATTGATAATGTTTTATTGGTAGACGGCTTAACACATAACTTATTGTCTATAAGTCAATTAGCTGACAAGGGTTATGATGTTATATTCAATCAAAAGTCCTGCCGGGCTGTAAGTCAGATCGATGGCTCTATTCTATTTAACAGCAAGAGGAAGAACAACATCTATAAGATCAAATTATCTGAGTTGGAGGCTCAGAATGTGAAGTGCCTTCTGTCTGTTAATGAAGAGCAGTGGGTATGGCATAGACGGTTAGGGCATGCCAGTATGAGAAAGATTTCTCAGCTGAGCAAGCTAAACCTTGTCAGGGGCTTACCCAATCTGAAGTTCGCTTCAGACGCTCTTTGTGAAGCATGTCAGAAAGGCAAATTCACAAAAGTCTCTTTCAAGGCAAAGAATGTTGTCTCAACCTCAAGGCCGTTGGAACTTCTGCATATCGACCTTTTTGGACCAGTGAAAACTAAGTCTATAGGTGGCAAGAGATATGGGATGGTTATCGTTGATGACTATAGCCGCTGGACATGGGTAAAGTTTCTAACCCGCAAGGATGAGTCTCATGCTGTGTTCTCTACCTTCATTGCTCAAGTGCAAAACGAGAAGGCTTGTAGGATTGTGCGTGTCAGAAGTGACCATGGTGGAGAGTTTGAGAATGACAAGTTTGAGAGTCTGTTTGATTCCTATGGAATTGCACATGATTTCTCTTGTCCCATAACTCCTCAACAAAATGGTGTTGTTGAGAGGAAGAACAGAACTCTTCAGGAGATGGCTAGAACCATGCTCCAAGAAACTGGCATGGCTAAGCATTTTTGGGCAGAGGCAGTAAATACAGCATGTTACATTCAGAACAGAATCTCTGTGAGACCAATTCTGAATAAGACTCCTTATGAATTGTGGAAGAACATAAAACCCAACATTTCTTATTTTCATCCTTTTGGCTGTGTTTGTTATGTTCTCAATACTAAGGATAGATTGCATAAATTTGATGCTAAGTCTTCTAAGTGTCTATTACTTGGTTATTCTGATAGATCTAAAGGTTTTAGATTTTATAATACTGATGCTAAGACTATTGAAGAATCTATTCATGTTAGATTTGATGATAAGCTTGACTCTGACCAGTCAAAGCTAGTTGAAAAGTTTGCAGATTTAAGCATTAATGTTTCTGACAAAGGCAAAGCTCCAGAGGAAGTTGAGCCAGAGGAAGATGAACCAGAGGAAGAAGCTGGTCCCTCTAACTCACAAACTCTGAAGAAGAGCAGAATCACTGCAGCTCACCCTAAGGAATTGATTCTAGGCAACAAAGACGAACCAGTCAGAACCAGATCTGCCTTCAGACCCTCTGAAGAGACCTTGCTGAGTCTGAAAGGATTGGTGTCCTTAATTGAACCCAAGTCCATAGATGAAGCTCTTCAGGACAAGGATTGGATTCTGGCCATGGAAGAAGAATTGAATCAATTTTCCAAGAACGATGTTTGGAGCTTAGTGAAGAAGCCTGAGAGTGTCCATGTTATTGGAACGAAATGGGTATTCAGAAACAAGCTGAATGAGAAAGGAGATGTAGTCAGAAATAAGGCAAGGCTAGTTGCTCAAGGCTACAGCCAGCAGGAAGGAATAGACTACACTGAAACATTTGCTCCAGTAGCAAGACTGGAAGCAATCAGACTGTTGATCTCTTTCTCAGTAAATCACAACATAGTTCTACATCAGATGGACGTAAAGAGTGCCTTCCTAAACGGTTATATCTCAGAGGAAGTCTATGTTCATCAACCCCCAGGTTTTGAAGATGAAAAGAAACCAGACCATGTGTTCAAATTGAAGAAATCACTCTACGGTCTGAAGCAAGCTCCCAGAGCATGGTATGAGAGACTTAGCTCATTCCTTCTGGAGAATAAGTTTGTAAGGGGTAAAGTAGATACAACTCTTTTTTGCAAGACTTATAAAGATGATATCCTAATTGTGCAAATTTATGTTGATGATATTATATTTGGTTCTGCTAATCAATCTCTATGCAAAGAATTTTCTGAGATGATGCAGGCTGAATTTGAGATGAGTATGATGGGAGAATTAAAGTACTTTCTGGGAATACAAGTTGATCAAACACCAGAAGGAACATATATCCATCAGAGCAAGTACACTAAAGAACTTCTGAAGAAGTTCAATATGCTGGAATCTACAGTGGCCAAGACTCCAATGCATCCTACATGCATTCTGGAGAAAGAAGATAAAAGTGGTAAAGTATGTCAGAAGCTCTATCGTGGCATGATAGGTTCACTTCTATACTTAACTGCATCTAGGCCAGACATATTATTTAGTGTTCATTTATGTGCTCGATTCCAATCAGATCCAAGGGAAACCCACTTAACTGCTGTTAAGAGGATCCTAAGGTATCTGAAAGGCACCACTAACCTTGGCTTGATGTATAAGAAAACATCAGAGTATAAGCTTTCAGGTTATTGTGATGCTGATTATGCTGGAGATAGAACAGAGAGAAAAAGTACTTCCGGAAATTGTCAATTTCTGGGAAGCAATCTAGTCTCATGGGCAAGCAAGAGGCAATCAACCATTGCACTATCAACTGCAGAAGCAGAATATATCTCAGCAGCAATATGCAGCACTCAGATGCTCTGGATGAAACATCAGCTGGAGGATTATCAGATCCTTGAGAGCAATATCCCAATCTATTGTGATAACACTGCTGCAATCTCATTGAGTAAGAATCCTATCCTACATTCAAGGGCAAAGCACATTGAGGTAAAGTATCACTTTATTAGAGATTATGTACAGAAGGGCGTACTTCTTCTGAAGTTTGTTGATACTGACCATCAATGGGCAGATATCTTTACAAAGCCCTTAGCAGAGGATAGATTTAATTTTATTCTGAAAAATCTAAACATGGACTTTTGTCCAGAGTGAAGATGGATCAGAACCTCTGACTATGATACTTCTTGATCAGAAGATGTCTAGTCCAGTAGGTAACTCAATCAGAGTGTGTGTGCCCACTGGTACTGACTCTGAAGCTGAGACAATAACACGTGCGTCAGAATTTCTGATGCATAGTTCCTTGTGCCCGTGTGACAGTCTGTTATGATTGCGTGTAGATATGCTTATCTCCTGTGTGTGATTGTGTATTTTACTGTTACTATCTATCTTTAATTTTCAGCCGTTGATCTTAAAGTGCTTTTTGAATCAACAACGGTTATTTGATAAAACCCACTATACACACACGTTCTCTTTCACTTCCGGTTTTCACTCTAGCTCTCTCTGCTTTTCAAAACCGCCTTTTTCTCGAATTCTCTCTCGATCTCTCTTCATCTTTCAACCTTCATCTTCTACCTCAAACCTTCAACCTCTTCAAAATGGTGAGACAAACCAGAAGATCTACTGCAGATGCACCTCAGTTCCCTCACATGGTAGTTGGTCTAGCAACGGGTCAAAGGGGCTCTGAGAATCCAACTCAAGATCAAGTTCAAGCTCAAGAACAGAGTGTTCCAATTGCAGAACGGGGCTGTGCCGTTCACTGTGTTTATCCTCCTGAGGAACTCCAAGTCCTGGCAGAATGGAGATTCAACCTCGACAACTTGGCTGCAAATGGGTTTGATCTTCGTCCTGAAGTCCAAGCTCAAGGTTGGGGAAATTACTTCAACCGACTTCGAGGACCGGTGTATGAGAAACTGGTAAAGGAATTCTGGAAGCACGCAGACTGCGATGATACTCAAGTGGTCTCTCACATTCTTGGCAGGAAGATCATCATCATGGAGAAGTCATTCGTGAATTTGCTAGGTGCAGAAACTGCTTATGGGTATCGGTTCCAACTGACGGAATCGAAGCTGAAACCCAGCACCAAGGACATAGTCAATCAGGCTCTGTACACCACCTTCAAACCGGGCAAGACGAGTTACAAGGTGATGGATCTTCACCCCAAACTCAGGATCTGGCACAAGATCCTGCTCAACTGCATAAACCAGAGACCGAAGGGCAGTTCCCCAGACTACATCAACTTCAACCAGAAGGCGATGTTGTTCTTCATCCAAAATCAGAAGAAGATCTGCCTTCCCTACTTCCTGTTCTCCTACTTGAAGGAATGCATCCGGAAGTCCCGCACCACCGCCTCCATCAAGTCTGCAATCAAATACATCCCTTTTGGGAGGCTGCTCTCAGACTTTCTCATTGAAAGCAACTTGGTGCAAGATTTGATCAATGCTGGTTGCACTGAGGATTTGAGCACCATTGTCAGTGATGTCTTCACTGCAAATTCTCTGAAGAAGATGGGTTTGGTCCAGAAGAAGATTGCTCCTGCTCATGAAGACACATCTTCTGAGATCAGAGGAAGAAGAATGCCTCTGAATGACTACCCTCTGTGGACTCAAGCAGACAATCCTGACCCCATCAGATGCTATGTTGAAGATCTAAGGGCTCAAGGATTCGAAATTGACCTTGATGATTTCGTCAGCAGACTACCACCAGCTCCAGAGTTTCCTTCTCCTCCCAAGAAGAAAGCTCAGAGGAAGATGGTTCTGGACGAATCTTCTGAGGAATCTGATGTCCCTCTGGTCAAGAAGACAAAGAGAAAGCCTGATGATGGTGATGATAGTGAGGATGGTCCTCCAAAGAAGAAGAAGAAGAAGGTCAGAATCGTGGTGAAGCCTACTCGGGTGGAACCAGCTGCTGAAATGGTCAGAAGGACTGAACCTCCTGCCAGAGTGACTCGATCATCAGCACATTCAAGTAAGTCTGCACTTGCTTCTGATGATGATTTGAATTTATTTGATGCACTCCCTATTTCTGCTATGCTCAAACACTCCTCCAATCCCCTCACTCCTATTCCTGAATCCCAGCCAGCCGCACAAACCACCACTCCACCACATTCCCCAAGATCTTCCTTCTTTCAACCTTCTCCTACTGAAGCACCTCTCTGGAATTTGCTTCAGAACCAACCCTCTAGGTTAGAAGAACCAACCTCTCTCCTCACCATTCCATACGACCCATTATCCTCTGAACCCATCATGGAGGTTAGAAAAGAAAAGGTGTCTGCCTTGGAAGAATATTACCTAACCTGTCCAAGCCCTAGGAGATATCCTGGCCCTAGACCTGAACGTCTAGTAGACCCAGATGAACCTATCTTGGCTAATCCTTTACAAGAGGCAGACCCCTTGGTTCAACAAGCTCACCATGTCCCCAACCAACAAGAGCCTATTCAACCAGAACCTGAACCCGAACATTCAGTGTCTAACCAATCCTCGGTTAGATCACCTCATCCTCTGGTTGAAACTTCAGACCCCCACCTTGGAACCTCTGAACCCAATGCTCCTATAATTAACATTGGTTCTCCACAAGGTGTCTCTGAAGCTCATAGCAGCAATCACCCAGCCTCTCCTGAAACCAACCTCTCCATAATTCCCTATACTCATCTTCAACCCACCTCTCTCTCTGAGTGCATCAATATTTTCTATCATGAAGCCTCCTTGAGGCTCCGCAATGTGCACGGTCAGACTGACCTCAGTGAGAATGCTGAAAGTGTGGCTGATGAGTGGAACAATCTGAGCACTTGGCTAGTGGCTCAAGTTCCAATTATGATGCAGCTCCTGCATGCAGAGGGAAGTCAGAGCATTGAGGCTGCAAGGCAAAGGTTTGCTCGAAGGGTGGCTCTTCATGAACAAGAACAGAGAAATAAGCTTCTCGAAGCTATTGAAGAAGCCAAGAAAAAGAAAGAACAAGCAGAAGAAGCTGCACGTCAGGCAGCAGCTCAAGCTGAACAAGCCAGACTTGAGGCAGAGCGACTTGAAGCTGAGGCTGAAGCTCTTAGATGCCAAGCACTTGCACCAGTTGTGTTTACTCCTGCTGCTTCTGCTTCCATTCCAGATCCTCAAGCTGCTCAGAATGTTCCTTCCAGTTCTACTCAGCCAAGCTCATCCAGACTCGACATCATGGAACAACGTCTTGACACTCATGAATCCATGCTGATTGAGATGAAGCACATGATGATGGAACTTCTGCGACGCACTGACAAACCTTAGTTTTAGGATCTCTTCTTTTTCTTTTTCGTTAACTTTGTTTTTATTTTGATTAAACTCTGTTTCTTTTTTATTTACTTATTCTTTTTAATTTGTTCGTTTGTGATTATATATGCATATCTATTTACTTGTGCCACATATGTTTGCTAAACTCGTTTTATTCATAATCTTTTTATGTTTACATCATACATTACTTCTCTAAAAAGTCTAGAATGGAGGATCTCTCCTCATTCTTCTGCACTCCTGGCGCTGCTCTGACCTATCTTTCTCCAGACGCTCCAGTTCATGCTGGATGTTGCTGAGCCTGTTCTTTAGCTCATCCCTCTCCAGAATCTCTTCTGAAGTCTTGAGCTTCTCTTCCAAACACTCTTTTTCTTCCAGCAGCTTGAGTTCAAGCCGGCTGAGTTCTTGCACCTCCTCCACGAAGGCAAGAAATTCCTTCAGGTCTCTCTCCAACTCTGGACGCAGGTTCTCTTCCAGCAATGTCCGTGTTAGCTTCGAGATGGTCGTTGTACCCTCTGGATGCCTGATGTTCAGGAACAAGTCCTCTTCAAAGGCCTTCTTCCTCAGCTCTTCTAGTGCTACGTTGTATGATGCCATTCTTTTTTACTGAAAATTATTCGAGGTGTGAAGCTTACCTTTCTCTCCAACGCTTTTTATAGGCTTCACTTTCTCTCTGCAAGTTAATGCTCCTACAGTTTCTCGAGGTTAAGTTCTTGGTAACTGACCCTTCTATTTACTCACTTGATCGGTGGTAAACGTTCATCCCTTGCATTAACTCTTTTATTTAGTTCGCCTGACTCTGATTCTTACATCGTTTTCGTTTTCGTTTTCTTTAAACTTAGACCTTCTCTAAGGGGGAGTACCTTGTACTTCAAGCTAAGTTTTTCACACCCCAGGCTTTTTGCTTATGACAAAAAGGGGGAGTAAACCCAGTTTTTGATGTGTAAGATGCGTTAGTGTGATTTATTTTTCTTTTGGAGATTTTAAGAGTTCCACCTTCATGACCATAGATGTGTCACTGGGCAAATACAAGGAATACATTTCACTTCTTCTGAAGTAATTCTAAGTTGACTCTGATACCCAAGACTCTGATACCTTGTCCATGACTCTGATCACTTATGCGCTCTGATTATTCGTTTTTCATCTATGTCATAAGTTTTTCACTCTGAACTCTTATATTATTTAGCTCAGAATCTAGACTTTACTAACGTTGTCATCAAGTATTAGATTCAGGGGGAGCTAAGCACAGAATCAAGCAGTGACTTGAATTCAGGATGAGCAAGATAAACTATTCACATCAGGATAAGTCCTATTCTATATCTCTAAACTCTGAGTGAATTCAGTTTAATGGTTAAGAATTGTTCATCAAAAATTTTTAGTTTTGTCATCATCAAAAAGGGGGAGATTGTAAGATCAAGTTTTGATCGAGAAGTACAACTCTATGTTTTGATGATTACAAGTTAATCTTTTGATATGAACAATTGTGGTACTCTAACGTGTTTTTCTGAGTGTGCTATTTACAGGCTCTGACCTCAACTCAATCTCACACAAATCAGAAGCACTGTGTATAAAGGGTAACCCAAGCAACGCTTTCGCATTCACCTTGTTCAGTATGAACAGTGGAAAAGCTTCAGAAGTTCTGAAGCTATACAAACTCTGATGTGGACTCAGTCGCTAGAAGCTCTGAAGATCCAGAAGTTCTGATAACCAAGAAACACTGAAGGTTCAGATGTTCTGATGGTGTAGAAGACTCTGAAGATCCAGAAGCTGAATAGTGGAAACTCTGAAGTCCAGAAGCAAGAAACTCTGAAGGCCATGTTCTTCCCTCTGAGTTCAGAATCAGAAGATACAATGGTCAGAGGATCTGTGCTTTCCCTCTGACTCTGATCAACCGGCTTCACAAGTTCCAATATGAAGTATTCCCCTGATCAGAAGTCTCCTAGGTTAAAAGGTCAAGTCGCTATCCAAGTACAAAAGCAAGTGTACCTTCCTGACGACCTACCTAACGTTCTCAGCCACAGCAGAAGCTGGATTTTCCAGAACTGCCCTCCAACGGTAGCATTTCCCATGCAACGCTCAACCCTAATCCTTGGAGTATATATAGAGGCTGAAGATTGAAAGAAGCGGCGAGAAGAAACATTCACATACGCAAGACATATTCAAAAATTCCAAGCTTTCTTTCATCTGAAATTCATTGAGTTTACTATTAGCTTTTTAGAAGCAAATCTCTTGTAAACATTTCTTTGATAAACAGTTTGTTTAGTTCCTTTAGGAGATCAAGGTTGATCGGATCCTAGAGAAGACTAAGAGAGTGAATCTTAGTGTGAGCTAAGTTAGTGTAATTGTTAGTCACTTGTAGGTTTCAAGTGCAGTTGTAACTCTTACCTGATTAGTGGATTGCCTTCATTCTAAGAAGGAAGAAATCACCTTAACGGGTGGACTGGAGTAGCTTGAGTGATTTATCAAGTGAACCAGGATAAAATCCTTGTGTGCTTCTCTATCTCTTATCTGTAGCACTTAAGTTCTCGAAAGATTTGTCAAAATCTTTAAGGTGTAAGTTTTGTACTGAAAACGTTATTCAAACCCCCCCCCCTTTCTACCGTTTTTCATACCTTCAGTGGTGATAGCATTTACGATAGTAGTTAAACCTCAGAAGGTTGGAGGATCGGATGACGAAATGACTAGTTAAGTCCCTTGAGGTATAGTTATGATTTGACCTTCTAGAGGATAAATCTCGATTGATACGAAGCGTTAGGGATTTCAGTAAGTGTAAACTGGTTTGAGTGAGGAAGGTTTTGAGGACAAAGACGACAATAATGGATTGTTGGATATCAAGAGGATGATTAGCTTATGAGGGGTTGATGAATTTATGATTAAGGAGAATGAGTCTTGTCATGCACAAGGTAGTAAGACTCAAGTTGAGCATTCAATCCGGAACATAGAGATGTACCGACTTCCTAATCAGTATTTTGGACGAACAAGGGCAGAGGAGCAAGTGGTTAAGGTTGTGCGATTGCACGAATGCCAACAAATATTATTTCCAACGGAGAACCGATTCAAGTGGTCGAACCGGACAACAGAGAGTTAGAGGACGATATGTCTTTTAAGACGCCGTGGGTCAGCATTGGGACTAGAAGAGTGAAACAATCGAGGGGAAAGCAGAGTGCTTTAGTGCAAGTTATTTGGAACAAAGACACAGACGGTGCTATATGGGAGTTAGAGGAAAAGACCAAGGGACAATATTCAGAATTTTTTTACTAACCCTTAAGTTTCGAGGACGAAACTTTCTTTTTGGAGGGTAGTAATGTAAGGCCCAAGTTTTTCAGTTTATACCAAGTGAATAAATTCTTATTCACCAGTAGGTTTGAAGCATGGCGAAGGGAAACCTGAACAAGAGTTTAGTAAATGAAATAAATGTATGAAGGAGAAAGTTCAGGAAAAGTCTGAGGTTCGTATTGAAGTCGATAAAAGTTATAGCACGATCGTTTTACGCTTAAACCTAGGTCAGAAACCCTAGTATATAGCTAATTTTCACTTTTAGGCACGACGGAAGTTAATTCCAAAAATCTTCAGAGAAATGTTAGAACTTCTCTTTTTCCATATATCACAATCGTTTCGAGGCGAAACTCTAGGATCTACGAACGTCCGATTCCAATCATCGGAAGTTTGCCGAAACCGAATCCCTGGTATTTCAAAACCCTAGAATTTCTCGACAATGAAGACTTTTTCTATTCAGAGCTTCAAATGAATATTCCACACGCGTACACCCATTTCTCTTGATGATTTCAATCTTTCTTCAGAAGGAAGTTTTCTATTCCGACATTCGATGTAAAAAGCAACTTATCGGGTAAAATAGTTTTATACCGACTATGCATTAGTTGCCAAAAATACAAGGAGACCTCTTTATGGTTTTGGAATTATTTTGCCAAAACATATCTATTAATTCACGGAGATTGACGCCGGAAAAATCAGATTCGCGAAACTTTCATTTTCCCGCGAATTTCCAACCTTTATATATAGCAAAGAAAGGAAGAAAAACTCAAATTTTCCTCCATTTTCTCTCCTCAAACCCGCGGCCAAGAACAAGGAAGAAGGAAGAAGAATTTTGTTCATCGCTTGCTTGATCGTTGATCCGTTAGTTGCTACTTCAAGGCTTCGAGGTATAGTCGCAAATCCTTACCTCTGATCGCTTTTTCCATAGCTTTTCTGTAGAGTTTTCTGAGTGGATAGTTTATGGGTTTTTGCAAAACTATCCTGAATCTTTCATTTCTGATTCTAAACCTCTTCCTTATGCGCCCAAGATCACTTCTGCCGGGTTAGATTTTCCGTTATGTCGCCGGAATTCCGCCGGAATCAATTTGAGCCTAAAATACCCATTTTTGGAGTTTTTGGTGTAAAGCTTCAACCTTTAGGCTGAAAACTATCGCCTTAGCTTAGTGCTAGTAGGATTAGTTGTCATAAACGTCGTTGGTGACGTCCCTGCAAAATTTTATTTTTGGGATTTCAGTTTTGAAATATCCTAAGTTAAAAATCATGACCAAAATACCCCTGCGACAGTTTTTGATCCGATAATTTTTCCGAGTTCAGAATACCCTTAGTTACGGCTAATGATAGCATAGGAACCAAGTTTGATCGAAGAAAAATCGAGTCCCCTAATTACCTAAAGTGGCCGAGCCTATAGGGGGAGGAGGAGGAAAATTTCCTTTTCCGAAAACTTGTCTTTCGCGCTAGATTATCGTACCTTAGAGTATAGATTACTTCGAGTAACCTTAGTAAGTATCGATAACTTAGTTTTCGATAGATTTTGATTGATTTCTGTGGTTTTGTTCTAAAGGTGCTTTTGAAGAGTTTCCCGAGGAACAAGGCTTTGCTTGCGAGGAAGCGTTAGACGATAACTCTGGAGAACCTACAGGTGAGGGCTTCTCACTGAATCTCTAGTTAATGCTTAGGGTCGATGTTTCGACATTGTTTACTGTTTATGCACTGGAATTGTGTGTGATTGGAAAATGTTTTCTGAGGTTCGGCTGACAATGTAGATGATTCATCTACTGAATGTTTTTGAGATTGTCTTACGTGCTATGTGCTATGTGGGTAATCTAGGATGTGTGGTGCATGCTTTATATGCTAAGTGCTAAGTGTTTATGATGCGATTTATGGATATATGACATGTTGTTGATTGTGATGATTTAAATATGCTTTGCACTAGAAACTGAGATTCTGAATGGTGAGGATAGCGGGCAGGTCATGCCGATTTTATTTTGAGAGTTTTGGAGGAAGCTTGATAGGACGAATGAGATTCGGGCCTTGTTATGATGTTTATGGATCGAGACATTCTCTGGAGTCATTTGGGGATTTGGAGATCCCGAGAACTTATAGGATTTGCGATAAGACTAAAAGGATATTATTTTGAAAAGAAAACTCATAAGACATTAAACAACCTCTAAATCTTTAAGTAATGGCGTTAACCTCGAAAGGAAGCTTTGGATGCAAATCTTAGTTGTGGAAAGCGAGAAGTGTCGTCGGATCCCAAGTAATGAGAATGTTAAGAAGTTGCGAGTATGTTGATACTCCTGTGCTCTGGGAGCAGTTGGTTTAGCCATCCATGGGATGAGCCGAGAAGCTTCACTGAGGCGTGAGACCTTGTGAATGCGGGATACTCCACTGAGGCGTGAGACCTTGTGGAAAGCATGGAACTCCACTGAGGCGTGAGACCTTGTGAGAGCATGAAACTTCACTGAAGCGTGAGACTTCGTGAGAGCATTGATGACCCGAAGAGTCATCGTGAGTGGTTGCACTCATTTTATGATTATTGTATTTTGTCGCCGAATCGACTTTACCTTAGGGTAAGCTTTTAGAGACATTAATTTAGCTAGAACACGTGGCGACGTGTCGAGTGAGGTCGGAGACGTTGTTTGGCTAATCACTGCATTGCATGCACTCATTAAGTGGTTTAAACACGGCGAGATACCGGACCACGGCGGATTCCAAAATTGGTTATAAGACCAGGATTTCCGCGTAAGAGCGCTGCTAGGTGACTCTTAGTAGCAGACCGAAATGGCAGACCTACGGGTTTACTGCTGATCTGGCTACCTTTTGAAGGTATGAAAAACGGTAGAAAGGGGGGGGGGGGTTTGAATAACGTTTTCAGTATAAAACTTCCACCTTAAAGATTTTGACAAATCTTTCGAGAACTTAAGTGCTAAAGATAAGAGATAGAAAAGCACACAAGGATTTTATCCTGGTTCACTTGATAAATCACTCAAGCTACTCCAGTCCACCCGTTAAGGTGATTTCTTCCTTCTTAGAATGAAGGCAATCCACTAATCAGGTAATAGTTACAACTGCACTTGAAACCTACAAGTGACTAACAATTACACTGACTTAGCTCACACTAAGATTCACTCTCTTAGTCTTCTCTAGGATCCGATCAACCTTGATCTCCTAAAGGAACTAAACAAACTGTTTATCAAAGAATTGTTTACAAGAGATTTGCTTCTAAAAAGCTAATAGTAAACTCAATGAATTTCAGATGAAAGAAAGCTTAGAATTTTTTGAATATGTCTTGCGTATGTGAATGTTTCTTCTCACCGCTTCTTTCAATCTTCAGCCTCTATATATACTCCAAGGATTAGGGTTGAGCGTTGCATGGGAAATGCTACCGTTGGAGGGCAGTTCTGGAAAATCCAGCTTCTGCTGTGGCTGAGAACGTTAGGTAGGTCGTCAGGAAGGTACACTTGCTTTTGTACTTGGATAGCGACTTGACCTTTTAACCTAGGAGACTTCTGATCAGGGGAATACTTCATATTGGAACTTGTGAAGCCGGTTGATCAGAGTCAGAGGGAAAGCACAGATCCTCTGACCATTGTATCTTCTGATTCTGAACTCAGAGGGAAGAACATGGCCTTCAGAGTTTCTTGCTTCTGGACTTCAGAGTTTCCACTATTCAGCTTCTGGATCTTCAGAGTCTTCTACACCATCAGAACATCTGAACCTTCAGTGTTTCTTGGTTATCAGACCTTCTGGATCTTCAGAGCTTCTAGCGACTGAGTCCACATCAGAGTTTGTATAGCTTCAGAACTTCTGAAGCTTTTCCACTGTTCATACTGAACAAGGTGAATGCGAAAGCGTTGCTTGGGTTACCCTTTATACACAGTGCTTCTGATTTGTGTGAGATCGAGTTGAGGTCAGAGCCTGTAAATAGCACACTCAGAAAAACACGTTAGAGTACCACAATTGTTCATATCAAAAGATTAACTTGTAATCATCAAAACATAGAGTTGTACTACTCGATCAAAACTTGATCTTACAATCTCCCCCTTTTTGATGATGACAAAACTAAAAATTTTTGATGAACAATTCTTAACCATTAAACTGAATTCACTCAGAGTTTAGAGATATAGAATAAGACTTATCCTGATGTGAATAGTTTATCTTGCTCATCCTGAATTCAAGTCACTGCTTGATTCTGAGCTTAGCTCCCCCTGAATCTAATACTTGATGACAACGTTAGTAAAGTCTAGATTCTGAGCTAAATAATATAAGAGTTCAGAGTGAAAAACTTATGACATAGATGAAAAACGAATAATCAGAGCGCATAAGTGATCAGAGTCATGGACAAGGTATCAGAGTCTTGGGTATCAGAGTCAACTTAGAATTACTTCAGAAGAAGTGAAATGTATTCCTTGTATTTGCCCAGTGACACATCTATGGTCATGAAGATGGAACTCTTAAAATCTCCAAAAGAAAAATAAATCACACTAATGTAAGATCAAGTTTTGATCTAGTAGTACAACTCTATGTTTTGATGATTACAAGTTAACCTTTTGATATGAACAATTGTGGTACTCTAACGTGTTTTTCTGAGTGTGCTATTTACAGGCTCTGACCTCAACTCAATCTCACACAAATCAGAAGCACTGTGTATAAAGGGTAACCCAAGCAACGCTTTCGCATTCACCATGTTCAGTATGAACAGTGGAAAAGCTTCAGAAGTTCTGAAGCTATACAAACTCTGATGTGGACTCAGTCGCTAGAAGCTCTGAAGATCCAGAAGTTCTGATAACCAAGAAACACTGAAGGTTCAGATGTTCTGATGGTGTAGAAGACTCTGAAGATCCAGAAGCTGAATAGTGGAAACTCTGAAGTCCAGAAGCAAGAAACTCTGAAGGCCATGTTCTTCCCTCTGAGTTCAGAATCAGAAGATACAATGGTCAGAGGATCTGTGCTTTCCCTCTGACTCTGATCAACCGGCTTCACAAGTTCCAATATGAAGTATTCCCCTGATCAGAAGTCTCCTAGGTTAAAAGGTCAAGTCGCTATCCAAGTACAAAAGCAAGTGTACCTTCCTGACGACCTACCTAACGTTCTCAGCCACAGCAGAAGCTGGATTTTCCAGAACTGCCCTCCAACGGTAGCATTTCCCATGCAACGCTCAACCCTAATCCTTGGAGTATATATAGAGGCTGAAGATTGAAAGAAGCGGCTAAGAAGAAACTAAGAAGCATTCACACGCGCAAGACATATTCAAAATATTCTAAGCTTTCTTTCATCTGTTCTTATTTAGTTTACACTCAGCTTATTTATAAGTAAACCTTTGTAAACACCAACCTCAAACAGTTGTTTGATTTTCCTTAAGGGACCGGGTAGGTCAGTATCCTTAAGAAGACTAAGAGAGTGAATCTTAGTGGTGATTCCTTTAGGAGATCAAGGTTGATCGGATTCTAGAGAAGACTAAGAGAGTGAATCTTAGTGATAGCTAAGTCAGTGTATTGTTAGTCACTTGTAGGTTTTAAGTGCAGTTGTAACAATTATCTGATTAGTGGATTGCCTTCATTCTAAGAAGGAAGAAATCACCTTAACGGGTGGACTGGATTAGCTTGAGGGATTTATCAAGTGAACCAGGATAAAATACTTGTGTGCTTTTCTATCTCTTATCTTTAGCACTTAAGTTCTCGAAAGATTTGTCAAAATCTTTAAGGTGGAAGTTTTGTTCTGAAAACGTTATTCAAACCCCCCCTTTCTACCGTTTTTCATACCTTCAATTGGTATCAGAGCGCAAGTTCTGATTACCACACCTAACAGTGTTCAGTGATCCGGGCCGGTGTGAAAAACAATGGCTGCCACCACCAGTGAAACTCAAAGAGATGGTTACAACGCAAAGCCTCCTATGTTCGATGGTCAAAGGTTCGAATATTGGAAAGATAGACTGGAAAGTTTCTTTCTGGGTTTCGATGCAGATCTCTGGGATATTATTGTGGATGGCTATGAGCGTCCAGTTGATGCAGATGGCAAGAAGATCCCAAGGTCAGAGATGACTGCAGATCAAAAGAAGCTGTACTCACAACATCACAAAGCAAGAGCAATTCTTCTAAGTGCTATTTCCTATGAGGAGTACCAGAAGATTACAGATCGTGAGTTTGCTAAAGGCATTTTTGATTCTCTGAAGATGTCTCATGAAGGAAACAAGAAAGTCAAAGAATCAAAGGCATTGTCTTTGATCCAAAAGTATGAATCCTTCATCATGGAGCCAAATGAGTCCATTGAAGAAATGTTCTCCAGATTTCAATTGCTCGTAGCTGGCATACGACCTCTCAACAAGAGCTACACAACAAAAGATCATGTCATAAGGGTCATCAGGTGTCTTCCTGAAAGTTGGATGCCTTTGGTGACTTCAATAGAGCTCACGAGAGACGTTGAGAATATAAGTTTAGAAGAACTCATCAGCATCTTGAAATGCCATGAGCTGAAACGCTCAGAGATGCAAGATCTGAGGAAAAAGTCCATAGCCTTGAAATCCAAATCTGAAAAGGCTAAGGTTGAGAAGTCAAAGGCTCTTCAAGCTGAAGAAGAAGAATCTGAAGAAGCATCAGAAGATTCTGATGAAGATGAGCTGACTCTGATCTCCAAGAGACTCAACCGCATCTGGAAGCACAGGCAGAGCAAGTTCAAAGGCTCTGGAAAGGCAAAAGGAAAGTATGAGTCCTCAGGCCAGAAGAAGTCTTCAATCAAGGAGGTCACATGTTTTGAGTGCAAAGAATCTGGGCACTACAAAAGTGATTGTCCAAAGTTGAAGAAAGACAAGAAGCCAAAGAAGCACTTCAAGACCAAGAAGAGTCTGATGGTGACATTCGATGAATCAGAGTCAGAGGATGTTGACTCTGATGGTGAAGTCCAAGGACTCATGGCCATTGTCAAAGACAAAGGATCAGAGTCAAAGGAAGCTGTTGACTCTGACTCAGAATCAGAAGGAGATCCTAACTCAGACGATGAAAATGAGGTATTTGCTTCTTTCTCTACCTCTGAACTGAAACATGCTTTGTCTGATATCATGGATAAGTATAACTCTTTATTGTCTAAGCATAAAAAGTTGAAAAAGAACTTATCTGCTGTCTCCAAGACTCCTTCTGAACATGAGAAAATTATTTCTGATTTGAAAAATGAAAATCATGCTTTGGTAAATTCTAACTCTGTGCTTAAGAACCAGATTGCTAAGTTAGAAGAAATTGTTGCCTGTGATGCCTCTGATTGTAGGAATGAATCTAAGTATGAAAAGTCTTTTCAAAGATTCCTAGCTAAAAGCGTGGATAGAAGCTTAATGGCTTCAATGATCTATGGCGTAAGCAGAAATGGAATGCATGGCATTGGCTATTCTAAACCAATTAGAAATGAGCCTTCTGTGTCTAAAGCTAAATCCTTGTATGAATGCTTTGTTCCCTCTGGTACCATATTGCCTGATCCTGTACCTGCTAAAGTTGCTAAACATCCTCTTAAAAAGGGATCTTTCTCTATGACTAAATATCATGCAAATATTCCTTTTAAATATTATGTTGAGACACCCAAGGTGATCAGAACCTCTGGGGTAACTAACAAAAGAGGACCCAGAAAGTGGGTACCTAAGGACAAAATTATCTATGTTGCAGATATCCTTGATAGCTCCACTTAAACACCAATCATGGTATCTGGACAGTGGATGCTCGCGTCACATGACGGGAGAAAAGCGTATGTTCCGAGAGCTGAAACTTAAGCCTTGAGGCGAAGTTGGCTTCGGAGGAAATGAAAAGGGTAAAATTATTGGTACTGGTACTATTTGTGTAGATAATAGTCCATGCATTGATAATGTTTTATTGGTAGACGGCTTAACACATAACTTATTGTCTATAAGTCAATTAGCTGACAAGGGTTATGATGTTATTGTGATAACACTGCTGCAATCTCGTTGAGCAAGAATCCTATCTTGCATTCAAGGGCAAAGCACATTGAGGTAAAGTATCACTTCATTAGAGATTATGTGCAGAAGGGCGTACTTCTTCTGAAGTTTGTTGATACTGACCATCAATGGGCAGATATCTTTACAAAGCCCTTAGCAGAGGATAGATTTAATTTTATTCTGAAAAATCTAAACATGGACTTTTGTCCAGAGTGAAGATGGATCAGAACCTCTGACTATGATACTTCTTGATCAGAAGATGTCTAGTCCAGAAGGTAACTCAATCAGAGTGTGTGTGCCCACTGGTACTGACTCTGAAGCTGAGACAACAACACGTGTGTCAGAATTTCTGATGCATAATTCCTTGTGCCCGTGTGACAGTCTGTTATGATTGCGTGTAGATATGCTTATCTCCTGTGTGTGATTGTGTATTTTACTGTTACTATCTATCTTTAATTTTCAACCGTTGATCTTAAAGTGCTTTTTGAATCAACAACGGTTATTTGATAAAACCCACTATACACACACGTTCTCGTTCACTTCCGGTTTTCACTCTCGCACTCTCTGCTTTTCAAAACCGCCTCATTCTTGATTTCTCTCTCGATCTCTCTTCATCCTTCAAACTTCATCTTCTACCTCAAACCTTCAACCTTTCAAAATGGTGAGACAAACCAGAAGATCTACTGCAGATGCACCTCAGTTCCCTCACATGGTAGTCGGTTTGGCTACGGGTCAAAGGGGCTCTGAGAACCCGGCACAAGTCCAAGTTCAAGGTCAAGAGCAGTTTGTTCCAATTGCAGAACGGGGCTGTGCCGTTCACTGCGTATTTGCTCCTGAGGAACTCCAAGTCCTGGCAGAATGGAGATTCGACCTCGACAACCTGGCTGCAAATGGGTTTGATCTTCGTCCTGAAGTCCAAGCTCAAGGTTGGGGAAATTATTTCAACCGACTTCGAGGACCCGTGTATGAGAAGTTGGTCAAGGAATTCTGGAAGCACGCAGACTGCGATGACACTCAGGTGGTCTCTCATATTCTTGGCAGGAAGATCATCATCACTGAGAAGTCATTCGTGAATCTGCTAGGAGCAGAAACTGCTTATGGGTATCGGTTCCAACTGACGGAATCCAAGCTGAAACCCAGCACCAAAGACAAAGTCAACAAGGCCCTGTACACCACCTTCAAACCGGGCAAGACGAGTTACAAGGTGATGGATCTTCATCCCAAACTCAGGATCTGGCACAAGATCCTGCTCAACTGCATCAATCAGAGACCGAAGGGCAGTTCCCCAGATTACATCAACTTCAATCAGAAGGCGATGCTGTTTTTCATTCAAGACAAGGAGAAGATTTGCCTTCCCTACTTCCTGTTCTCCTACTTGAAGGAATGCATCAGGAAGTCTCGCACCACCGCCTCCATCAAGTCTGCAATCAAATATATCCCTTTTGGGAGGCTGCTCTCAGACTTTCTCATTGAAAGCAACTTGGTGCAAGATTTGATCAATGCCGGTTGCACAGAGGATTTGAGCACAATTGTCAGTGATGTCTTCACTGCAAACTCCTTGAAGAAGATGGGCTTAATCCAGAAGAAGATTGCTCCTGCTCGTGAAGACACATCCTCTGAGATCAGAAGCAGAAGGATGCCTCTGAATGACTACCCTCTGTGGACACAAGCAGACCATCCTGAAGCCATCAGATGCTATGTTGAAGACCTCAGGGCTCAAGGTTTCGAAATTGACCTTGATGATTTCGTCAGCAGACTACCACCAGCTCCAGAGTTTCCTTCTCCTCCCAAGAGGAAAGCTCAGAGGAAGATGGTTCTGGACGAATCTTCTGAGGAATCTGATGTCCCTCAGGTCAAGAAGACGAAGAGAAAGCCTGATGATGGTGATGATGATGATAGTGAGGATGGTCCTCCCCAGAAGAAGAAGAAGAAAGTCAGAATCGTGGTGAAGCCTACTCGGGTGGAACCAGCTGCTGCAGTGGTCAGAAGGACTGAACCTCCTGCCAGAGTGACTCGATCATCAGCACATTCAAGTAAGCCTGCACTTGCTTCTGATGATGATTTGAATTTATTTGATGCACTTCCTATTTCTGCCTTGCTCCAACACTCCTCAAATCCCCTCACTCCTATTCCTGAATCCCAGCCAGCCGCACAAACCACCTCTCCACCACATTCCCCAAGATCTTCCTTCTTTCAACCTTCTCCTACTGAAGCACCTCTCTGGAATTTGCTTCAGAACCCAACCTCTAGGTCAGAAGATCCAACCTCTCTCATTACCATTCCGTACGACCCATTATCTTCTGAACCCATCATCCATGACCAACCAGAGCCAATCCAAACAGAACCACAACCCAGAACGTCTGATCACTCTGCTCCCAGAGCATCAGAACGTCCTGCTGCCAGAACCACGGATACAGACTCATCAACAGCCTTCACACCTGTATCCTTCCCAATCAATACTGTTGACTCTTCTCCCTCCAATAACTCTGAATCCCTTAGAAAATTCATGGAGGTTAGAAAAGAAAAGGTATCTGCCTTGGAAGAGTATTACCTTACCTGTCCAAGCCCTAGGAGATATCCTGGACCTAGACCTGAACGTCTAGTTGACCCAGATGAACCTATCTTGGCCAATCCTATCCAAGAGGCAGACCCCTTAGTTCAACAAGCTCACCCTGTCCCTGACCAACATGAGCCTATTCAACCAGACCCTGAACCCGAACATTCAGTGTCTAACCAATCCTCGGTTAGATCACCTCACCCTCTGGTTGAAACTTCAGACCCTCACCTTGGAACCTCTGAACCCAATGCTCCAATGATTAACATTGGTTCTCCACAAGGTGCCTCTGAAGCTCATAGCAGCAATCACCCAGCCTCTCCTGAACCCAACCTCTCCATAATTCCCTATACTCACCTTCAACCCACATCTCTCTCTGAGTGCATCAATATTTTCTATCATGAAGCCTCTTTGAGGCTCCGCAATGTGCACGGTCAGACTGATCTTAGTGAGAATGCTGAAAATGTGGCTGATGAGTGGAACAATCTGAGCACTTGGCTAGTGGCTCAAGTTCCGATTATGATGCAGCTCCTGCATGCAGAGGGCAGTCAGAGCATTGAGGCTGCAAAGCAAAGGTTTGCTAGAAGGGTGGCTCTTCACGAATTAGAACAGAGAAATAAGCTTCTTGAAGCTATTGAAGAAGCCAAGAGAAAGAAAGAACAAGCAGAAGAAGCTGCACGTCAAGCAGCAGCTCAGGCTGAACAAGCCAGACTTGAGGCAGAGCGTCTTGAAGCTGAGGCTGAGGCAGAGCGACTTGCACCAGTTGTATTTACTCCTGCTGCTTCTGCTTCCATTCCAGATCCTCAAGCTGCTCAGAATGTTCCTTCCAGCTCTACTCAGACAAGCTCATCCAGACTCGACATCATGGAACAACGTCTTGACACTCATGAATCCATGCTGATTGAGATGAAGCAAATGATGATGGAACTTCTGCGACGCACTGACAAACCTTAGTTTAGGATCTCTTCTTTTTCCTTCTTTTTATTTCACGTTATTTTATTCAAACTCTGTTTCTTTTTATTTACTTATTCTATTCTATTCGTTTGTGATTATATATGCATATCCTTATATATATTTGTGTCACATATGTTTGCAAAAATCTCGTTTTATTCATAATCTTTTTGTGTTTACATCATACATCACTTCTCTAAAAAGTCTAGAATGGAGGATCTCTCCTCATTCTTCTACACTCCTGGCGCTGCTCTGACCTCTCCTTCTCCAGACGCTCCAGTGCATACTGGACGTTGTTGAGCCTGTCTTTTAGCTCATCCCTCTCCAGAATCTCTTCTGAAGTCTTGAGCTTCTCTTCCAAACTCTCTTTCTCTTCCAGCAGCTTGAGTTCAAGCCGGCTGAGTTCTTGCACCTCCTCCACGAAGGCAAGCAATTCCTTCAGGTCTCTCTCCAACTCTGGACGCAGGTCTTCTTCCAGCAGTGTCCGTGTCAGCTCCGCGATGGTCGTTGCACCCTCTGGATGCCTGATGTTCAGGAACAAGTCCTCTTCAAAGGCTTTCTTCCTCAGCTCTTCTAGTGCTACGTTGTATGATGCCATTTTTTTTAAAAATTATTCGAGGTGTGAAGCTTACCTTTCTCTCCAACGCTTTTTATAGGCTTCACTTTCTCTCTGAAAGTTAATGCTCTTACAGTTTCTCGAGGTTAAGTTCTTGGTAACTGACCCTTCTATTTACTCACTTGACCGGTGGTAAACGTTCATCCCTTGCATTAACTCTTCTATTTATTTTCGCCTAACTCTGATTCTTACATCGTTTTCCTTTTCTTTTAAACTTAGACCTTCTCTAAGGGGGAGTACCTTGTACTTCAAGCTAAGTTTTTCACACCCCAAGCTTTTTGCTTATGACAAAAAGGGGGAGTAAACCCAGTTTTTGATTTGTAAGATGTGTTAGTGTGACTTATTTTTCTTTTGGAGATTTTAAGAGTTCCACCTTCATGACCATAGATGTGTCACTGGGCAAATACAAGGAATACATTTCACTTCTTCTGAAGTGATTCTAAGTTGACTCTGATACCCAAGACTCTGATACCTTGTCCATGACTCTGATCACTTATGCGCTCTGATTATTCGTTTTTCATCTATGTCATAAGCTTTTCACTCTGAACTCTTATACTTTTTAGCTCAGAATCTAGACTTTTCTAACGTTTTCATCAAGTATTAGATTCAGGGGGAGCTAAGCTCAGAATCAAGCAGTGACTTGAATTCAGAATGAGCAAGATAAACTATTCACATCAGGATAAGTCTTATTCTATATCTCTAAACTCTGAGTGAATTCAGTTTAATGTTTAAGAATTGTTCATCAAAAATCTTAGTTTTGTCATCATCAAAAAGGGGGAGATTGTAAGATCAAGTTTTGATCTAGTAGTACAACTCTATGTTTTGATGATTACAAGTTAACCTTTTGATATGAACAATTGTGGTACTCTAACGTGTTTTTCTGAGTGTGCTATTTACAGGCTCTGACCTCAACTCAATCTCACACAAATCAGAAGCACTGTGTATAAAGGGTAACCCAAGCAACGCTTTCGCATTCACCATGTTCAGTATGAACAGTGGAAAAGCTTCAGAAGTTTTGAAGCTATACAAACTCTGATGTGGACTCAGTCGCTAGAAGCTCTGAAGATCCAGAAGTTCTGATAACCAAGAAACACTGAAGGTTCAAGTGTTCTGATGGTGTAGAAGACTCTGAAGATCCAGAAGCTGAATAGTGGAAACTCTGAAGTCCAGAAGCAAGAAACTCTGAAGGCCATGTTCTTCCCTCTGAGTTCAGAATCAGAAGATACAATGATCAGAGGATCTGTGCTTTCCCTCTGACTCTGATCAACCGGCTTCACAAGTTCCAATATGAAGTATTCCCCTGATCAGAAGTCTCCTAGGTTAAAAGGTCAAGTCGCTATCCAAGTACAAAAGAAAGTGTACCTTCGTGACGACCTACCTAACGTTCTCAGCCACAGCAGAAGCTGGATTTTCCAGAACTGCCCTCCAACGGTAGCATTTCCCATGCAACGCTCAACCCTAATCCTTGGAGTATATATAGAGGCTGAAGATTGAAAGAAGCGGCTAAGAAGAAACTAAGAAGCATTCACACGCGCAAGACATATTCAAAATATTCTAAGCTTTCTTTCATCTGTTCTTATTTAGTTTACACTCAGCTTATTTAGAAGCAAACCTTTGTAAACACCAACCTCAAACAGTTGTTTGATTTTCCTTAAGGGACTGGGTAGGTCAGTATCCTTAAGAAGACTAAGAGAGTGAATCTTAGTGGTGATTCCTTTAGGAGATCAAGGTTGATCGGATTCTAGAGAAGACTAAGAGAGTGAATCTTAGTGATAGCTAAGTCAGTGTATTGTTAGTCACTTGTAGGTTTCAAGTGCAGTTGTAACAATTATCTGATTAGTGGATTGCCTTCATTCTAAGAAGGAAGAAATCACCTTAACGGGTGGACTGGATTAGCTTGAGGGATTTATCAAGTGAACCAGGATAAAATACTTGTGTGCTTTTCTATCTCTTATCTTTAGCACTTAAGTTCTCGAAAGATTTGTCAAAATCTTTAAGGTGGAAGTTTTGTTCTGAAAACGTTATTCAAACCCCCCCTTTCTACCGTTTTTCATACCTTCAACTAACACATCTTACACATCAAAAACTGGGTTTACTCCCCCTTTTTGTCATAAGCAAAAAGCCTGGGGTGTGAAAAACTTAGCTTGAAGTACAAGGGACTCCCCCTTAGAGAAGGTCTAAGTTTAAAGAAAACGAAAACGAAAACGATGTAAGAATCAGAGTCAGGCGAACTAAATAAAAGAGTTAATGCAAGGGATGAACGTTTACCACCGGTCAAGTGAGTAAATAGAAGGGTCAGTTACCAAGAACTTAACCTCGAGAAACTGTAGGAGCATTAACTTGCAGAGAGAAAGTGAAGCCTATAAAAAGCGTTGGAGAGAAAGGTAAGCTTCACACCTCGAATAATTTTCAGTAAAAAAGAATGGCATCATACAACGTAGCACTAGAAGAGCTGAGGAAGAAGGCCTTTGAAGAGGACTTGTTCCTGAACATCAGGCATCCAGAGGGTACAACGACCATCTCGGAGCTAACACGGACACTGCTGGAAGAGAACCTGCGTCCAGAGTTGGAGAGAGACCTGAAGGAATTTCTTGCCTTCGTGGAGGAGGTGCAAGAACTCAGCCGGCTTGAACTCAAGCTGCGGGAAGAGAAAGAGTGTTTGGAAGAGAAGCTCAAGACTTCAGAAGAGATTCTGGAGAGGGATGAGCTAAAGAACAGGCTTAGCAACATCCAGCATGTACTGGAGCAACTGGAGAAAGATAGGTCAGAGCAGCGCCAGGAGTGCAGAAGAATGAGGAGAGATCCTCCATTCTAGACTTTATAGGGAAGTAATGTATGATGTAAACATAAAAAGATTATGAATAAAACGAGTTTAGCAAACATATGTGACACAAGTAAATAGATATGCATATATAATCACAAACGAACAAATTAAAAAGAATAAGTAAATAAAAAAGAAACAGAGTTTAATCAAAAGAAAAACAAAGTTAACGAAAAAGAAAAAGAAGAGATCCTAAAACTAAGGTTTGTCAGTGCGTCGCAGAAGTTCCATCATCATGTGCTTCATCTCAATCAGCATGGATTCATGAGTGTCAAGACGTTGTTCCATGATGTCGAGTCTGGATGAGCTTGGCTGAGTAGAACTGGAAGGAACATTCTGAGCAGCTTGAGGATCTGGAATGGAAGCAGAAGCAACAGGAGTAAACACAACTGGTGCAAGTGCTTGGCATCTAAGAGCTTCAGCCTCAGCTTCAAGTCGCTCTGCCTCAAGTCTGGCTTGTTCAGCTTGAGCTGCTGCCTGACGTGCAGCTTCTTCTGCTTGTTCTTTCTTTTTCTTGGCTTCTTCAATAGCTTCGAGAAGCTTATTTCTCTGTTCTTGTTCATGAAGAGCCACCCTTCGAGCAAACCTTTGCCTTGCAGCCTCAATGCTCTGACTTCCCTCTGCATGCAGGAGCTGCATCATAATTGGAACTTGAGCCACTAGCCAAGTGCTCAGATTGTTCCACTCATCAGCCACACTTTCAGCATTCTCACTGAGGTCAGTCTGACCGTGCACATTGCGGAGCCTCAAGGAGGCTTCATGATAGAAAATATTGATGCACTCAGAGAGAGAGGTGGGTTGAAGGTGAGTATAGGGAATTATGGAGAGGTTGGTTTCAGGAGAGGCTGGGTGATTGCTGCTATGAGCTTCAGAGACACCTTGTGGAGAACCAATGTTAATCATAGGAGCATTGGGTTCAGAGGTTCCAAGGTGGGGGTCTGAAGTTTCAACCAGAGGATGAGGTGATCTAACCGAGGATTGGTTAGATACTGAATGTTCGGGTTCAGGTTCTGGTTGAATAGGCTCTTGTTGGTTAGGGACTTGGTGAGCTTGTTGAACCAAGGGGTCTGCGTCTTGTAAAGGATTAGCCAAGATAGGTTCATCCGGGTCTACTAGACGTTCAGGTCTAGGGCCAGGATATCTCCTAGGGCTTGGACAAGTTAGGTAATATTCTTCCAAGGTAGACACCTTTTCTTTTCTAACCTCCATGAATTTTCTAATGGATTCAGAGTTGTTGGAGGGAGAAGAATCAGCAACATTGGTTGGGAAGGATACAGGTGTAAAGGCTGTTGAAGAGTCTGTATCCGTGGTTCTGGCAGCAGGACGTTCTGATGCTCTGGGAGCAGAGTGATCAGACGTTCTGGGTTGTGGTTCTGTTTGGTTTGGCTCGGGTTGGTCATGGATGATGGGTTCAGAGGATAATGGGTCGTACGGAATGGTGAGGAGAGAGGTTGGTTCTTCTGACCTAGAGGGTTGGTTCTGAAGCAAATTCCAGAGAGGTGCTTCAGTAGGAGAAGGTTGAAAGAAGGAAGATCTTGGGGAATGTGGTGGAGTGGTGGTTTGTGCGGCTGGCTGGGATTCAGGAATAGGAGTGAGGGGATTGGAGGAGTGTTTGAGCATAGCAGAAATAGGGAGTGCATCAAATAAATTCAAATCATCATCAGAAGCAAGTGCAGGCTTACTTGAATGTGCTGATGATCGAGTCACTCTGGCAGGAGGTTCAGTCCTTCTGACCATTTCAGCAGCTGGTTCCACCCGAGTAGGCTTCACCACGATTCTGACCTTCTTCTTCTTCTTCTTTGGAGGACCATCCTCACTATCATCACCATCATCAGGCTTTCTCTTTGTCTTCTTGACCAGAGGGACATCAGATTCCTCAGAAGATTCGTGCAGAACCATCTTCCTCTGAGCTTTCTTCTTGGGAGGAGAAGGAAACTCTGGAGCTGGTGGTAGTCTGCTGACGAAATCATCAAGGTCAATTTCGAATCCTTGAGCCCTTAGATCTTCAACATAGCATCTGATGGCGTCAGGATTGTCTGCTTGAGTCCACAGAGGGTAGTCATTCAGAGGCATTCTTCTTCCTCTGATCTCAGAAGATGTGTCTTCATGAGCAGGAGCAATCTTCTTCTGGACCAAACCCATCTTCTTCAGAGAATTTGCAGTGAAGACATCACTGACAATGGTGCTCAAATCCTCTGTGCAACCAGCATTGATCAAATCTTGCACCAAGTTGCTTTCAATGAGAAAGTCTGAGAGCAGCCTCCCAAAAGGGATGTATTTGATTGCAGACTTGATGGAGGCGGTGGTGCGGGACTTCCGGATGCATTCCTTCAAGTAGGAGAACAGGAAGTAGGGAAGGCAGATCTTCTCCTGATTTTGGATGAAGAACAACATCGCCTTCTGGTTGAAGTTGATGTAGTCTGGGGAACTGCCCTTCGGTCTCTGGTTTATGCAGTTGAGCAGGATCTTGTGCCAGATCCTGAGTTTGGGGTGAAGATCCATCACCTTGTAACTCGTCTTGCCCGGTTTGAAGGTGGTGTACAGAGCCTGATTGACTATGTCCTTGGTGCTGGGTTTCAGCTTCGATTCCGTCAGTTGGAACCGATACCCATAAGCAGTTTCTGCACCTAGCAGATTCACGAATGACTTCTCCGTGATGATGATCTTCCTGCCAAGAATGTGAGAGACCACTTGAGTATCATCGCAGTCTGCGTGCTTCCAGAATTCCTTTACCAGTTTCTCATACACCGGTCCTCGAAGTCGGTTGAAGTAATTTCCCCAACCTTGAGCTTGGACTTCAGGACGAAGATCAAACCCATTTGCAGCCAAGTTGTCGAGGTTGAATCTCCATTCTGCCAGGACTTGGAGTTCCTCAGGAGGATAAACACAGTGAACGGCACAGCCCCGTTCTGCAATTGGAACACTCTGTTCTTGAGCTTGAACTTGATCTTGAGTTGGATTCTCAGAGCCCCTTTGACCCGTTGCTAGACCAACTACCATGTGAGGGAACTGAGGTGCATCTGCAGTAGATCTTCTGGTTTGTCTCACCATTTTGAAGAGGTTGAAGGTTTGAGGTAGAAGATGAAGGTTGAAAGATGAAGAGAGATCGAGAGAGAATTCGAGAAAAAGGCGGTTTTGAAAAGCAGAGAGAGCTAGAGTGAAAACCGGAAGTGAAAGAGAACGTGTGTGTATAGTGGGTTTTATCAAATAACCGTTGTTGATTCAAAAAGCACTTTAAGATCAACGGCTGAAAATTAAAGATAGATAGTAACAGTAAAATACACAATCACACACAGGAGATAAGCATATCTACACGCAATCATAACAGACTGTCACACGGGCACAAGGAACTATGCATCAGAAATTCTGACGCACGTGTTATTGTCTCAGCTTCAGAGTCAGTACCAGTGGGCACACACACTCTGATTGAGTTACCTACTGGACTAGACATCTTCTGATCAAGAAGTATCATAGTCAGAGGTTCTGATCCATCTTCACTCTGGACAAAAGTCCATGTTTAGATTTTTCAGAATAAAATTAAATCTATCCTCTGCTAAGGGCTTTGTAAAGATATCTGCCCATTGATGGTCAGTATCAACAAACTTCAGAAGAAGTACGCCCTTCTGTACATAATCTCTAATAAAGTGATACTTTACCTCAATGTGCTTTGCCCTTGAATGTAGGATAGGATTCTTACTCAATGAGATTGCAGCAATGTTATCACAATAGATTGGGATATTGCTCTCAAGGATCTGATAATCCTCCAGCTGATGTTTCATCCAGAGCATCTGAGTGCTGCATATTGCTGCTGAGATATATTCTGCCTCTGCAGTTGATAGTGCAATGGTTGATTGCCTCTTGCTTGCCCATGAGACTAGATTGCTTCCCAGAAATTGACAATTTCCGGAAGTACTTTTTCTCTCTGTTCTATCTCCAGCATAATCAGCATCACAATAACCTGAAAGCTTATACTCTGATGTTTTCTTATACATCAAGCCAAGGTTAGTGGTGCCTTTCAGATACCTTAGGATCCTCTTAACAGCAGTTAAGTGGGTTTCCCTTGGATCTGATTGGAATCGAGCACATAAATGAACACTAAATAATATGTCTGGCCTAGATGCAGTTAAGTATAGAAGTGAACCTATCATGCCACGATAGAGCTTCTGACATACTTTACCACTTTTATCTTCTTTCTCCAGAATGCATGTAGGATGCATTGGAGTCTTGGCCACTGTAGATTCCAGCATATTGAACTTCTTTAGAAGTTCTTTAGTGTACTTGCTCTGATGGATATATGTTCCTTCTGGTGTTTGATCAACTTGTATTCCCAGAAAGTACTTTAATTCTCCCATCATACTCATCTCAAATTCAGCCTGCATCATCTCAGAAAATTCTTTGCATAGAGATTGATTAGCAGAACCAAATATAATATCATCAACATAAATTTGCACAATTAGGATATCATCTTTATAAGTCTTGCAAAAAAGAGTTGTATCTACTTTACCCCTTACAAACTTATTCTCCAGAAGGAATGAGCTAAGTCTCTCATACCATGCTCTGGGAGCTTGCTTCAGACCGTAGAGTGATTTCTTCAATTTGAACACATGGTCTGGTTTCTTTTCATCTTCAAAACCTGGGGGTTGATGAACATAGACTTCCTCTGAGATATAACCGTTTAGGAAGGCACTCTTTACGTCCATCTGATGTAGAACTATGTTGTGATTTACTGAGAAAGAGATCAACAGTCTGATTGCTTCCAGTCTTGCTACTGGAGCAAATGTTTCAGTGTAGTCTATTCCTTCCTGCTGGCTGTAGCCTTGAGCAACTAGCCTTGCCTTATTTCTGACTACATCTCCTTTCTCATTCAGCTTGTTTCTGAATACCCATTTCGTTCCAAGAACATGGACACTCTCAGGCTTCTTCACTAAGCTCCAAACATCGTTCTTGGAAAATTGATTCAATTCTTCTTCCATGGCCAGAATCCAATCCTTGTCCTGAAGAGCTTCATCTATGGACTTGGGTTCAATTAAGGACACCAATCCTTTCAGACTCAGCAAGGTCTCTTCAGAGGGTCTGAAGGCAGATCTGGTTCTGACTGGTTCGTCTTTGTTGCGTAGAATCAATTCCTTAGGGTGAGCTGCAGTGATTCTGCTCTTCTTCAGAGTTTGTGAGTTAGAGGGACCAGCTTCTTCCTCTGGTTCATCTTCCTCTGGCTCAACTTCCTCTGGAGCTTTGCCTTTGTCAGAAACATTAATGCTTAAATCTGCAAACTTTTCAACTAGCTTTGACTGGTCAGAGTCAAGCTTATCATCAAATCTAACATGAATAGATTCTTCAATAGTCTTAGCATCAGTATTATAAAATCTAAAACCTTTAGATCTATCAGAATAACCAAGTAATAGACACTTAGAAGACTTAGCATCAAATTTATGCAATCTATCCTTAGTATTGAGAACATAACAAACACAGCCAAAAGGATGAAAATAAGAAATGTTGGGTTTTATGTTCTTCCACAATTCATAAGGAGTCTTATTCAGAATTGGTCTCACAGAGATTCTGTTCTGAATGTAACATGCTGTATTTACTGCCTCTGCCCAAAAATGCTTAGCCATGCCAGTTTCTTGGAGCATGGTTCTAGCCATCTCCTGAAGAGTTCTGTTCTTCCTTTCAACAACACCATTTTGTTGAGGAGTTCTGGGACAAGAGAAATCATGTGCAATTCCATAGGAATCAAACAGACTCTCAAACTTGTCATTCTCAAACTCTCCACCATGGTCACTTCTGACACGCACAATCCTACAAGCCTTCTCGTTTTGCACTTGAGCAATGAAGGTAGAGAACACAGCATGAGACTCATCCTTGCGGGTTAGAAACTTTACCCATGTCCAGCGGCTATAGTCATCAACGATAACCATCCCATATCTCTTGCCACCTATAGACTCAGTTTTCACTGGTCCAAAAAGGTCGATATGCAGAAGTTCCAACGGCCTTGAGGTTGAGACAACATTCTTTGCCTTGAAAGAGACTTTTGTGAATTTGCCTTTCTGACATGCTTCACAAAGAGCGTCTGAAGCGAACTTCAGATTGGGTAAGCCCCTGACAAGGTTTAGCTTGCTCAGCTGAGAAATCTTTCTCATACTGGCATGCCCTAACCGTCTATGCCATACCCACTGCTCTTCATTAACAGACAGAAGGCACTTCACATTCTGAGCCTCCAACTCAGATAATCTGATCTTATAGATGTTGTTCTTCCTCTTGCTGTTAAATAGAACAGAGCCATCGATCTGACTTACAGCCCGGCAGACTTTTGATTGAATATAACATCATAACCCTTGTCAGCTAATTGACTTATAGACAATAAGTTATGTGTTAAGCCGTCTACCAATAAAACATTATCAATGCATGGGCTACTATCTACAAAATAGTACCAGTACCAACAATTTTACCCTTTTCATTTCCTCCGAAGCCAACTTCGCCTCCAGGCTTAAGTTTCAGCTCTCGGAACATACGCTTTTCTCCCGTCATGTGACGCGAGCATCCACTGTCCAGATACCATGATTGGTGTTTCAGTGGAGCTATCAAGGATATCTGCAACATAGATAATCTTGTCCTTAGGTACCCACTTTCTGGGTCCTCTTTTGTTAGTTACCCCAGAGGTTCTGATCACCTTGGGTGTCTCAACATAATATTTAAAAGGAATATTTGCATGATATTTAGTCATAGAGAAAGATCCCTTTTTAAGAGGATGTTTAGCAACTTTAGCAGGTACAGGATCAGGCAATATGGTACCAGAGGGAACAAAGCATTCATACAAGGATTTAGCTTTAGACACAGAAGGCTCATTTCTAATTGGTTTAGAATAGCCAATGCCATGCATTCCATTTCTGCTTACGCCATAGATCATTGAAGCCATTAAGCTTCTATCCACGCTTTTAGCTAGGAATCTTTGAAAAGACTTTTCATACTTAGATTCATTCCTACAATCAGAGGCATCACAGGCAACAATTTCTTCTAACTTAGCAATCTGGTTCTTAAGCACAGAGTTAGAATTTACCAAAGCATGATTTTCATTTTTCAAATCAGAAATAATTTTCTCATGTTCAGAAGGAGTCTTGGAGACAGCAGATAAGTTCTTTTTCAACTTTTTATGCTTAGACAATAAAGAGTTATACTTATCCATGATATCAGACAAAGCATGTTTCAGTTCAGAGGTAGAGAAAGAAGCAAATACCTCATTTTCATCGTCTGAGTTAGGATCTCCTTCTGATTCTGAGTCAGAGTCAACAGCTTCCTTTGACTCTGCTCCTTTGTCTTTGACAATGGCCATGAGTCCTTGGACTTCACCATCAGAGTCAACATCCTCTGACTCTGATTCATCGAATGTCACCATCAGACTCTTCTTGGTCTTGAAGTGCTTCTTTGGCTTCTTGTCTTTCTTCAACTTTGGACAATCACTTTTGTAGTGCCCAGATTCTTTGCACTCAAAACATGTGACTTCCTTGATTGAAGACTTCTTCTGGCCTGAGGACTCATACTTCCTTTTGCCTTTCCAGAGCCTTTGAACTTGCTCTGCCTGTGCTTCCAGATGCGGTTGAGTCTCTTGGAGATCAGAGTCAGCTCATCTTCATCAGAATCTTCTGATGCTTCTTCAGATTCTTCTTCTTCAGCTTGAAGAGCCTTTGACTTCTCAACCTTAGCCTTTTCAGATTTGGATTTCAAGGCTATGGACTTTTTCCTCAGATCTTGCATCTCTGAGCGCTTCAGCTCATGGCATTTCAAAATGCTGATGAGTTCTTCTAAACTCATATTCTCAACGTCTCTCGTGAGCTCTATTGAAGTCACCAAAGGCATCCAACTTTCAGGAAGACACCTGATGACCTTATGACATGATCTTTTGTTGTGTAGCTCTTGTTGAGAGGTCGTATGCCAGCTACAAGCAATTGAAATCTGGAGAACATTTCTTCAATGGATTCATTTGGCTCCATGATGAAGGATTCATACTTTTGGATCAAAGACAATGCCTTTGATTCTTTGACTTCTTGTTTCCTTCATGAGACATCTTCAGAGATTCAAAAATGCCTTTAGCAAACTCACGATCTGTAATCTTCTGGTACTCTTCATAGGAAATAGCACTTAGAAGAATTGCTCTTGCTTTGTGATGTTGTGAGTACAGCTTCTTTTGATCTGCAGTCATCTCTGACCTTGGGATCTTCTTGCCATCTGCATCAACTGGACGCTCGTAGCCATCCACAATAATATCCCAGAGATCTGCATCGAAACCCAGAAAGAAACTTTCCAGTCTATCTTTCCAATATTCGAACCTTTGACCGTCGAACATAGGAGGCTTTGCATTGTAACCATCTCTTTGAGTTTCACTGGTGGTGGCAGCCATTTTTTTTCACACCGGCCCGGATCACTGAACACTGTTAGGTGTGGTAATCAGAACTTGCGCTCTGATACCAATTGAAGGTATGAAAAACGGTAGAAAGGGGGGGTTTGAATAACGTTTTCAGTACAAAACTTCCACCTTAAAGATTTTGACAAATCTTTCGAGAACTTAAGTGCTAAAGATAAGAGATAGAGAAGCACACAAGGATTTTATCCTGGTTCACTTGATAAATCACTCAAGCTACTCCAGTCCACCCGTTAAGGTGATTTCTTCCTTCTTAGAATGAAGGCAATCCACTAATCAGGTAAGAGTTACAAATGCACTTGAAACCTACAAGTGACTAACAATTACACTGACTTAGCTCACACTAAGATTCACTCTCTTAGTCTTCTCTAGGATCCGATCAACCTTGATCTCCTAAAGGAACTAAACAAACTGTTTATCAAAGAAATGTTTACAAGAGATTTGCTTCTAAAAAGCTAATAGTAAACTCAATGAATTTCAGATGAAAGAA